>NW_015162546.1:0-1105 GCF_001447785.1 Gekko japonicus | reverse complement strand
GAGCTTCTGCCAGTCTGTAGCTGCAGTTTTAGCACTGACATAGACCAGGGGTGCTTCATATACAGCACGGTATGCAAAACATTTTATTAAGTGCATCCTTCAAAATCAATCTAACATATAACAAGCATTTGTTGCTGTATGTTATACCAAAAAGGTAAAATTATATACCTCAGGAAATCTGGATGGCCCACAGCTCATTTTTGCATGTATACCCCAGAGTCAATCAATGAATTTACCGCCACCACAGAATGTGTGAAGCAGCCCTTGATTGCTTCTCCTGGTTGGCTCACCTGTTCTGGTTATATTGAACATTCTGTGTCAGGTCCACGTTCAGCATGACAAAGTCATGAATGTGGCAACAGGAGAATGGCTCCTTGATCTCCCCACTCTTGGTTTTACTCGACCACTTCCTCATCCCAATCAAGGCGTAGTGGGTGACGTTGGGAGTTGATTCAATGTGCTGCAGAATTTGCTTCAAGGAGACATTCCTTTCCGTCCATGTGTATTCACTGGAGGGGATTGGGGAAAGATGTACAAATCAGATTGTTTGAAAGACTAATCGCTCTGCCAGCCCCAAAGAAATTAGCCTTTACCTTTTTCTTTCACCTGAGCAATCAATTTCTACAGCGTTCCACATGACACAAGAGTCATCTGAAATGACAATGAAAGGCCAAATATCCTGAGGCTTAATCCCTAGTTCCTCTTGCCGATTACGCTCAAGCTCCAGGTTATGGTAAGACAGCTCTTTTATCAGGAAATGAGCAGCACCTAAATTCAAACCAAATAAGCAAATTACACTCTGTAGTGAGAGAAATGCAAGCTTAATTTCATTTAGAAATCCTTTGCTATATAAATATCTTTCCAGCAGATAAACAGTTCATTCTAGGGCTGCCAACTTATTAAAAAGTTTTGATTGACTGATCATCTACTTGGGACTGATTAATCAAGAATTAATCAATCAATAAATTAAATTGAAATCAAATTTAATTACCCAATTAAATTTAAATACATTTGGATATGAACAAAACCTCAGTGTAGATGTCTTGCTGTGATAACGAGATATATTATGGTTTAATAAACAAAGTTACAATTCATTGCTAAAACC
>NW_015162545.1:304450-312111 GCF_001447785.1 Gekko japonicus | reverse complement strand
TCCTGGAGAAGTTGGCATAACAGGGAACCATTTGAGGTTTTTAAGGGGAGGGAGTTCCAGAGCTCAGGTATAACCAAGAAAAAGGCCCTCCTATATACCATTCTCACTTCCTGAAAGTCAGTGCAATAAGGAAACCAACCAGGCCTGTAGCTAACCCGGGGCCCAAAGGACAAGGATTCAAACTGAAGGCACAGGGCTATCTTAAATTCCAATATCACTTTGAAACTTTATCAAAGCTATAGATTAAAGTACTAATACCAGAGACTAGGGATAGTGAGTGCACAAATAAGGCTAAACCTTTGGCAGGTTTTTGTAACAGAAAAAGGAAAACAAGAAAACAAACTGCAGCAAGAGTTTAAATATAGCTAGGGCTTAAAAAACATGGAGTCTAACTTTAAACTAAACTGAACCTGAACTTTACACTAAACTGAACCTAAAATTTTTAACTAATTCTCACACTTTTTAAAGAAGGGATCTTTTCCTACAAGTTTTCTGTTGAGGCTATTCTGTTAGAGTCCCCTTTAATCCAAGCGTAGAAGGGCTAAATTAACTTTTGAAAATAAATTAGCACTGGTTTTGGTGCTTTGAACGATGGCGGCGTCTCTGGGGTCCTCCGAGAGATGTGTGCCATGAATCGGGGATTAGGAGAGAGCATGATTGTGCACGCTCCCCCATGAAGCCCATAGGCAATGGGCTTCTAGCCAGGGGGCTTTGGAGAACCCTACCTCCGGCCAGCAGCCGGTACAGGAGGGCTACTCTCTGCCCTGAAGGTCCTGCCCTGATTCCCAGTACTGGATTAGAAGCGACCACCGGAACAAGCATTTGGAGGTTTAGCAAATTTCTCTGCCTGGTGTGATCCCAGGGGCCGCTTTAGGACCTGGCTGGATCGATTCAAGGATTGATGAGTGAGTTGTCATTGAAACGAGACACTAAAGCTTAGAAGTGAAGTCCCTCCACTACAAGCGTACAAACGAAAGGGGGGAGGGGGACGGCCTATCTCCCGACGTTTTAAGCAAAAGCAAAAGCAAGGAGGGAGGGACTGACCAAACTGTGGCGATGGACTGTAGCAGAGAGTTTTTCTAAAAGAAAGTACCATAGACTCTGTCTTTAAAGTGAATTGTGGGCCCTCTGGTGGCTAAAGTGAGAAGCAATCTGGATCTGTACTAAAAGCAGCTACATTTTTAAAGGGACAGTACGTTGATCATAGAGACGTATGAATGACAAGGAGACTCTAAGTTTAGTTCTTTGTGGCTGGACTGGCAAGCTGATCAAAAAGCGGTTTTCTGGAATAAAGGGCTCGCTACCCTAACTTTATATGATCTGCTTGCTAAGAGAAAGGTTGAAATCTCCAATGAGCGTGTTGTTATTTCAACAAAAGGGAAGACTCTTTTGATCTAAGACGTTTAAGGAAGCGAAGATGTCCCAGGAAAAAAGGAACTTGGTTTATATCATGAATGGACAGATCCAGACTTATAAAAACTAAAAGATAATTGAAGAAAGAAGATACATCGAAGATGGAAGAAGAAAAATGTGTTGTAATGTTCTTACTGAGGGAACATTGGTTTTAAAGGTTTTGCCTGGGGCGGGGAGTAAAGCATGGAGATGCTAAATTTTTCTTAAGGGCTGTGATTATGTGTGTTATAGCTTTGGAATTACTCTCTGTTCAGTCAGATAAGCAGGTTTTGTCAGCAGAAGCGATGATTGGCGGGCACTCTTCATGTTTGAAAGCAAATGTATAAGAGTAACAACTATGTTTTAAGCATTGTAAAACCTCCATTCTTGGGTTTTTAGTTAGGTTTTCTTTACTTTTTCCTATAGATTGTAGACTTTTCCTCCCCAATTTCTGTTGTAGTTTTATAGACATGCAAATAAAAAATCCCCCTCCCGGTGGGCTTAGAAAAAAAGAAAGAAGATAAATTAGCATTTGATGTAAAAGGCAGCCTGAGAAGGAGACAGGCTCTTGTCTGAGCAGCTCCCTTACAACAATAGCTATTGTTAATCAACCAGAGGCTGACTCACTCATCCTCCTTCATTAATTAGCTCCCAATCATAGGGCCCTGTTTCCAGTCTAACCTGTGGAAACATAGAGTATGGTAGATCACTAGCAGTTTGTGTGTGGGGGGGATAGATAGGCAAAGCACCCAATAGCTAAGCCTCTGTACTCAGTGCAAGCACAGGAAGAGGAGACCCAGATTCCTGGTTCCAAAAAACACCCCAAACCCTCACAGCAGAGAACAGAGGAGATCACTAGCGGGGGGGGGGTGGGAGGGAAGGCACAATAGCTAAACCCTTGTGTTGAAAATCAGAGCCCAGAATAATCCACTGCCCCCTAATCCCAAACCCCAGCAACAGACAGCAGATCAAGCAAACAGAAAGCAAAGCAATGAATCAATCCTGCTAGCTCTGTGCCTCTCTTTCACTTCACCAGACAGCAAAAGAAGAGGAGGGAGCTCAACTCAATACATAGCCTCCTGAGCCCATAGACTAGAATGCAGACTCTGTTACTGGCAACCAGTAGTGCCTGTTAAGCTTTGGGAGATTCCTAGTGGTGTTTCCAAGACTGGAAAATTCCAACCCCACTGTTGCCTTGGAGTTTTGTAAACAGTTTAATTGATTGGTGCCAGTTTGTCTCCACTAATGAACCACCATGTACTGCCCTATAAAATTCATGACGGTGAAGCCTCCATGGACTTCACTTCACAGACCACAAACCAGCCAAAATCTGTGATGAATTTTGGGTCTGTGCACCGGTTCATGCCTATGCCTACTTCTCACAAGATTTGAATTCCTGAGAAAAAGGCCATCCAGTCTGCGTAAAAGGTTCCTGGTGTATCTTTTTAACTTTCCCAGAACTGTTGCTTGTTTCAAGCTTTAGCATTGTTACCTAATTATACCCAAGGAATACACTAGTGTATTAATTAACACAATATCATTAATACACTAGGAAAAAATGTACATTCATGAGTTATCACCTGACTCCAAACTAAAGATCAATTTGAATTTTGGAATGGTTCTTGCATGCATAATCACCAAGGTAATCTGGTAAATGGCAATCTAATTCAAAGGAAAAGAGCAGGATTATCTTGTTGTTTGTGCATAACCACACTCTATCAGTGGTACTGGCAACCCAGAGCATGGCCAGTGGACCATGTGGACTTAAGAAAGCTATGTTCCATAGTTCTGTTACTGATACATTTTGCTGTCTCACACCCCATTGACTTCTGTGAGTTTGCACACTTCTTATAAACACGAAAGTTTCATAACAACACTCCTACTTTGCAAATCATAACTACAAATCACAGAGATACATCTAATAGTTTTGCTGGTGGCAAGGAGCACATAATTATTTCACTCCAAAAGCAGTTTTGTAAGTGATGTTGATTAGAGTTTTAACCAATGTAGAAGCAAATTAAGAACATAGTATTAAAAAGACCAATGGCCTCATTAAAATCTGTTTTGCCGAGACTGCATGCCCCACAAGTGCAAACAGTAGCAACAATTAGCACTAAAAAGTAACAATGAGTCTTGATACTGTTAATTCACATGTCAGTGGATAATTTGTGGGATGCAACATTACCTGTTATTAAACTGCTTAAGGATGCATTCAAAACAGCATTCTGGAAGGGCAGCAGATCACTTATGAAAGTACCATCATGAGCCCACTACCATTTATTCTTATTAAGATTCTCCTAAGAAACAAGATGTTTAATCAATTCTATATTGTTCAGTGCTTCCATGCAAGGATCTACTTATCTGGGTCAGGGTGTACATCTTAAAAATAATTGTGGAGTGGAACAGCCATAAAAACACCACCTGAGTAATCTAACATTATTTATTTATTTATTTATTTATTTAGATATTTTATTGACCCCATGCTATCAGAACTTCTGGCAGGTGACCAGGAGTTATAAACTCAAAAAAAAAAAACCACAAACAAGTTAAAACCTGTTTGTTTTGAAATAGCTTTAGTTTATCTAACAGTAAATTGCCCATTCTCTCTGTGGATGACGATAGCCACACAATAGGGATTAAACACAGACAAGATAAGGAATCTCTGCATATGCCCAAAGTATACAGGGGAAAAATTACAACAATCTTTTACAATGGCCTCAGTAAATATGGATATGTTTCTCTTGCTGATCACCAATATAAAAAAGGAGATCTTATGCCTTTTGCTGAAGGGCATAATGATGAAAGTATGGGGGCTGGTAGGCATATGGACTGATGAGAGGACAGCAGTAGTTCTTGATGTTCAGCTTCAGGAAAAAAACCATTTTTTCCCATCATATAACAGCTTCATGAGCTGTTACTGGTGAGTTTATAGATAAGAACCAGTTCTGGTCTTGCAGGAGGCTAGATCATGCTTAATATTTCCAAGGATATTTAGAGGAAGTGGAAGAGATGGAACTGAAGACAGAAGAGGAAGGAAAGACAAAGGCAAGGAGCTATAGAAAAAGATGAAGATAATCAAACATTGTTTTATCCATGTTTCTTTGCCAGAAAAAAGACCACTTGTCCATCCACCCAACCACCCCACACTCTCAGTGTGAATGTGACTGTAAGTACTGAACCATTTATAGGAGAAATCCTAATTAGGTCTACTCAGAAGTAAGTCCCCTGCTATTTAATGAGGCTTACTCATAGGGAAGTGCCTATAGAATTACATCATATATTAGAGGTGGGAGAGTTTCCCTATTTTTTCTTTGGATTCAGGTTCAAATAATTAAGCTCACATCAGATAAATCACTAATAGATTTATGATTATAAGCACTCAGACTTTTGCAGACTTACTCTTTGTTCCCTCACCCTTTCTTCAAACTGATTCTTTCGATCTTTACTTCAAAGTAAGTCCAATTCTGTTGAGTGGCACTTATTTTTAGGTAAGCATGCCTCCGTCTCTGTTGTTGGTCTCTAAAATGCCCTTTGGCTAAGCAAGTAGAGTTGGCAATAAGAAAGATAAGGCTTGATTGCACCTTTATTCAACACCCCCTCCACCTTTATGCCGCCTGATCCTGTGTATTTTTACTTCAAAATGAGACAGACTAGCCTCAATATCAAAAATATACAGCTCAAATGTAAAAACAGACCGGGAAATAATTGCTTTAAAGTTGCAAGCAGAAAAACCCTCTTTGAAATATTTCCAGGTTTAATGAGCACAACAAAGCTAATTTCTGAGCTACAGATTAGTAAAATTCTTCATAATCCTTAATTTATATAAGGATTTATTTGAATAAATGACTGTACAAATCACCCTTCTGTTTATGTGTTTTATTAATGCTTTTAATCTAATCTGGCAGTCCTGTGAGATCTTTTGTACAGTACAAATAACAGTTTGTAATCTGGAAGCTTCATGCTTTAACATGGACCCATAGACATCCCCTGTGCCAACTGAAGGTGCCTTAATAACACTCCCTTTTAGCCATGTCAAGGAGTTGCTGAGCTCACATGGCCTAGGCTGCATTTATGTCATAGAGGTGACCAAGAGGAAGCAGGCCATCCTGAGGTAGATGACAGAGTAGACTTCTTCACTGCATGCAATCTGTCCAACGTCCAGGGGTCATTTCGTAGAAAAAGAGCTGGGGGAACTCATTAGCATAACTCATTAGCATATGCCACACCCCCTGACATCAGGGGCCCGGCGGTGGACCTGCAAGGCCAGCGGGAGTGTGAGGAAGCCCCGCCAAGGCCCTCCCTGGCCCCAGGCAGGCAGGGGTAGGGAGAGGCGGGGAGGAAGCAACTTACCCTCCCTCTTCTCCTGCCTTCTCCTGCCTCCTCCTTGCTGAATGAGGGCTGGAATCAGGGCGGCCGGAAGCAGGGGGCGGGGGTTCGTCATGTGCCCCGCCCCCTGCACCTCACCCGGGGGGACTGCGTTCCCCCGGGTTCCCCCCCGAAATGACCTCTGCCAACGTCTAACCCTTTGAAACTGAAATCTGAAAAGTGGCAATGTCCATCTGAAAGACATAACTAACAGTGAAGATATTGGGAAAGGGTGACTTTATCATGGTATGCAACTGTAGCAATGTGTAGAAAGGAAAGGGCTGCAATTGCTCACCTCCTCATCTCCTTCCTTCCTGCAGTGGGAACAAATTCATGGCTAACATTGTTAAGATTTCTCTTTCCCCCAGAAATCCATTTATTTCCCCCTTTTGTTTTGAATCATTTCTGTTTTGATCAGAGAGAAAATTGAAGAGAGTAGGGCCAGGAAGGGCGATTTGCAACATTTCAGAATTTCACTTGAGGCAGGCAATATCTTCCCAGACCTTCCTATCCTCCAGCTAGAGCACCACCCTCTGTTGTGTAGCATAAAACAACCCCAAGGTCTAATGTTACAAAGGGTACATTGATTTCTTCACAAATACAAATAAAAGAGAAAAGAGAGAAAATAAGAGGAATCAATTGCTATATTTAGAAAAAGTGAATTTTGGAAAAAGAAACTCCCCTCCTTAAACAGCACTACTCATGGCTGCTGGCAGAGACACATAATTTGCAAAAAAAAAAAAAAGCCTGATGCTATCTTGTATTTTGGGTGGGAAGGTGGCATGGTATATAGCCCAATCTCCTCACATCTTGGAAGCTAAGCAGAGTTAGTAATTGGATGGGAGACCATCAAGGAAAACTCTGCAGAGAAAAGCAATGGTAAACTAACCCTGCTTCTCCCTTGCCCTGAAAACCTCTTGCTGTGTTCACCCTAAGTTGGCTGTGACAGCACTTTACACACACACACACACACACAGACCCCTTGCATTGTTATTGCCGTGCAATGTACTAAGCTGCAAAATATGTTAAGATGTTAACTGCCCATGGGATAAATACACTATTAGGTTTGGGTTTGACGCTGTGTTCCATTGTTTTGGACATTGTTGCTGTACACAATAAAATTGTTGATGGACATAGTAGATGCTACACTGAAGAGGGCATAGCCCAGGATCTATGTAGAATACTTCCTATATAGAATACTGTCACAGGAGCCCGAGGAGGATCCGTCACTCTATTCCTCACTGGAACTCCCCAAAGGTCCAATTCCTGCCACCTTGTTACTCCCGCCTTCTCCTAGTGCCCTCTCCCCGGAGGGTAATGGCCTCAGACACCTGGAGCGTAAGGAAGGTTACATCACCTTTCCTTTACCACTCCCTGCTGGATGTTCACCCGAGTCTCTCTCTGTACCTGTCTCACATCCAGGAGTCATCCCCGGCCTCCTCCGTTCCCTCCTTTTTATTTCCCCTTCCCCTTCCCAGTGTGCCTTGGGTCGATCCTGTTTTCCCCCTCCCTCTGGCCCTGCCCCCGTATAAAGCCTAGGACGCTCTACCCGGGGTGTGGCCTTTCCTTCGTACCGCCAGGGCCCCGTCCATGGAGCCCGGCGACGTGGGCATGCCCTTGCGCCGGGGCTCTGGCCCGGCGCGGCTCCGTTAGTGGCGTCTTCCGCCCCCGTGCCTCCCTGCCCAGAGCCGGTACGAGGCTGTCGGTTGTCCTCTCCCGCGGGTTCGCCCGTCTCCCCCGCTGCGTCGGGCTCTCCTCTCCACCGCGCCTCTGCCCCGCCCGCTCCTCTCCCCGCCGACCGAGGACCGACCCCCGCCGTCCCATCGTCTCCCGGCTTGCCGGCCGGCCTCGGTAAGTGTTGGTCGGTGTGGTCTCCGTCCCTCTGGCGTCGTGGCGGGGCGGCT
>NW_015162545.1:289326-304384 GCF_001447785.1 Gekko japonicus | reverse complement strand
TTCAAGAGGGAATTAGATAAGCATATGGAGCAGAGGTCCATCAGTGGCTATTAGCCACAAGGTATAGATAGGGACTCTGGGGCAAGTGATGCTCTGTCATCTTGGTGCTTGGGGGGGGTCAACAGTGGGAGGGCTTCTAATGTCCTGGCCCCACTGGTGGACCTCCTGATGGCACTGGTATTTCTGGCCACTGTGGGATACAGAGTGTTGGACTGGATGGGCCTTTGGCCTGATCCAACATTGGCATCTCTTATGTTCTTATGTTCTTAGGTAGTACTCTTTTCTAGGTTGGGGTTTTTTTTTAATGCGCAGTTTCGCCTGGAAAGGACGGATCAGGGATGGGTGCGCTCCGCTTCCCAGGTGTTGTGGTGTGATCACGCCCGTTTGATGCGCCCCCGATCTGTCCCTCTTGCGGGGCAAAACCTTCTGTGTGACCGGGGCCTCAATACTCCTATTATATACTATACTAGAAGGAGCACTCTTGCCAGAGAGAGGAGACCTAATTGATAGGAATATGGCCGAGTGCTTATAAATCATACTGTGTTGAAAAGACCTTATCCCCTAAAAAATAAGGATGAAGAAGATGTGGGGGAAATCGGGGGCAGATGTGGGTCAAAATGCAGACTTGCAGTGAATATTTATTTTTATTTTATTTATTTATTATTAAATTTGTACCCCGCCCTCGCCCGTAGGGGGAAACTGAACAGTATAACCAGGGGAAACAGCAGACTGAGGGTGCGACAACAGCTTTTGTGGAATGGGTCCCGGACTCATGGAAGTGAAACAGTACCAATTCTCAATGTGTCATAACATTTTCTAAACATATGGCTACCGTATCCCTGACCAGGGTAGTCAAGGCTAGCCCAATCTCATCAGATCTCAAAAGCTAAATAGGATGGCCCTGGCTAGTATTTGGATGGGAAACATCCAAGGAATTCAAGGGTCATGACACAGAGGCAGGCAATGCAAACTACCTCTGAATGTCTTTTGCCTTGAAAAATGTACAGGGTTGCCATAAGTCAGCTTGACTTGACGTCACTTACCACCACCACCACCACCACCACAGCAAGCAGTTTGCTATTCTGAAAACATGGCAAATAGTATGGCAAAAACCATCCACATACCAAAGAGAGATCATGCTTCAATTCTGCAAAAAAGCAATCTCCCATTAAAATACCCCATCTCCAGACCCAGAAACTAGGGACTTACATTTCATACCCTACAAATTTCTTTGGGGTTTTTTTTGTGCTTTCATTTTTATTATTAAGGCTTCTGGGACCACTCAGTCTTATAGTCCTCAATGAGGGCAATATCTGGACTCAGGGTGCCACCCAGCATTCACTTGGCTATGGTGCTGCCAGCCACTTCCTTTCTTTCTTTTTTTTCTTTACAACATTCCAGTCCACTGTTTGAAAGTGATTGGCTGAGACTCCTGGAGACCAGAACTTGAAACCTTGCTTCACCCTTACCCCCAACAAATCAGCTTCTTGGGGGAAAAGACAAACAAAGCAAAACAAACAAACAGGATCATAACAGGGAAATAATGGAGAACAGTAGATCAATGACATCATCTGGAGCCTTGTTATAAGTATATACAAATTATTATAGTTGTGCTACATTTGACAATGTGGAATCATCCTAAATGTGTTTCACTGACAAGGGTTGGATACACAGTCTCTGTTTCAGTCATGCAGGAAGTAATTTGCCAGTTGTGTGGGTCCCAGCACTTACCTGGTGCCCCATTTGCACCCTGTGGAGTGAGGTGGAATGCCAGGTCTAGGCACCATTTTCCCAGAGTGCACCAGCATCTTCACAAGGCTCCACATGTCTTCACAGGCCCCCTGCAGCCCTCTTCACCAGCCAGAAAATCAGGAAGCTGGGTGAATTGGTTGGGGGGGGGGGCGATCAGGGCAGGTGGAACTGAGAGGCCTAGTTTTCCCTCTGGTTCACTGGCCCAGCATTTAAGTGGCTCCTCGGTGCCTCAGGCTTTGTTTGCCTTCAGCTGCCTTTTTACCACATCCTAGTTCATATATACATTATCATTTACCACACTGGTCCAAGAGCATTCTGATACCCACAAACTGTTTTTTTTTTTTTTTAGGGGAGGCTGTGGGCTGCAGCAAAAAAAGGGGAGAGTAGAAAGATCCATTCCATGAGGATAGTTCCACTTTGCAGAACCATTGAGATGCAAAACTGGTGCTTATTGCCAAGCCATACCAATATCATGCTTTTTACCACACTAATTTAGTACCGTTTTAGCTAAGGTGCATATTGTCTAGCATTTTAAGAGTAATAATGGCAAGCATCCAACTCAGCACAAAAAAATGCCCATAGTAGTAGGAGATTTGGAACAGCCCTATTCTGATTTTGCTTAAATTTGCAGAATTTACAGATTTATATTCCAGTGATAAAAGTGGGCAGGGGTTTTTTTTGTTTTTGTTTTTTAAATCAGCCTCCAAACTGGGTGATTGAGATGTGTTCATTTTCAAGTGAATTTTGTTTTTCAGTATGCTATTTACTAGGAGCTGCGGTGGCTCAAGTGGTTAAGATGCTGAACTGCAGGCTGTGGAAGGTCGGTAGTTCAGCAGTTCGAGACCCGAGTTGCAGCGTGATGGAGTGAGCTCCCATCTCTGGCCTCAGCTCCTGCCAACCTAGCAGTCCAAAAGCAAGAAATTGCAAGTAGATAAATAGGTACCACTTCGCTGGGAAGGTAACAGCATTCCGTGCGCCTCGGCGTCTAGTCATGCTGGCCATATGACCACGGAAACGTCTTTGGACAGCGATGGCTCTTCGGCTTTGAAACGGAGATGAGTACCGCAACCCTAGTACCGCAACATCTCGACTGGCTTTTGAGCAAGGGAACCTTTACCTTTATGCTGTTTACTGAACAATTTCAAGCCAAATATGCCAGCATGCTTGTACTTTTAAAAGGGTAATCTGCTTTTGGGGCTCATGAGCGGAATGCAACTTATCTGGAATTTTAAACTTTATTCCTCTGTAATCTAATCAACAGAATGGTTGCCAATCTTTGAGCTGGAGTTTAGAAAGCACTTTTTATATAACATTTTCCCAATATGTACAGAGAACTTTTTAAATTCCTGGCTTGCTTTTAGTAAAAATAAAATAAAAAATAAAAATGAGGGGGAGTAAATTTAATGAGGGACAAATGCAATTGATTCAAGTCAGCTATAGCTGACACAGGTGTTGTGCAAGTTTCTCCTGCAGGTATCTGCCAGTGCACAACAATTCTCCTTCAATAGATTTGCCAGTCTTGTCCTTCCTCTTTCCAAGTGGAACAAACCATGCCAATTGTCCTTAGTAATGAAGACTGAATGTCCAATGGAGCTAGAGTATTTTTTTTTTTCAAAAGTCACTCCAATACAAAATGACCTAAACCTAAGTATAATGGAATCAATGAAAATATAACCACTGATTTGAAGTTTCATTTCTATGCTGCATTTCTCAAACACCTCACTATGGAGTGATTCCACTAAAGAATATAAAACTCAGGCACTGCTTGTGTGAAGGACTGTCATATTGGACATCTGCTAATGCTCATTGAATAGAAGAGGCCCCATCACTGACTCTTGGCACATGACAGTTATCCCTGGCAACATGTTGTTACAATATTATCTATGTATCTAATAGCCATGTATATCTCCCCACCACCACCAGTACAGATAAAAAAATCTACACAGCAGGGTCATATGGGGCTTGGGTATAGAATTATGCAAAGCCCCCCCTAAAGAAACTGGGTTTGCATAAAATTATGAAACGTGAAATAAAAATTAGGTTGCTGAAAACACCAAAATTCCATAATAGTGCAATGGAAAGCAAAATAAAAATTTTGAATGATGTTTGGGGCTGTCACAGCAACTCCAAATGGTGCCCAAAAATTGATGTATAGGAGGTAAAGATAGACAATAAAATTGGGGAATTAAAAAAATAAGTATATGGGGCAAGAATCTGTGGAGATGAAAGAAAAGAGAAATGGTTGGACAAGGGCAGGTAGATGTGTGACTGCAGGGAGAAGAAAGGAGTGATCCATTGGTTCACAATCTGTAGAAAATTAGGGCTAAATTCATGTGCTGCATTTTAGGTCTGTCTATTTCAGAAGCATTCTAAAGTCAAGCATTGTAGGTCCCTTTCCGGAACACAATGACCATACTTCACATCACATGTGCTTAGATGAATCATTGGCCTGTCAATGCTAATAGGCTTCCTGGGGAAGAGGTTTGGCATGCATCTCCATTAAAGCATGCAAGTTTTGACTTATATCTTCCTGGAGTTTCAAAATATTATTAACATCTTCTACCCTGCCTCCTGTCTGTGAAATAATGTCATTTGTGCAAATACATTTAGTATTTAGTACTCACATCATATTTCAAGTCCTAAAAGTATTTGTCTCTCAAAAGAAAACCAGCCAAGAAATGGAAGTTATTACCACTGGTGCATTGGAAGGAATTCATCTTTTTCCTTATTGTTTCTTGGCCAAAGCATTCCCATACATCTTAAGTTAAAAGGTCTTAAATAGGCATTTTTCTAACCATTGCCACATGTTGAAGACCTCCTGTATTACTGTCACTATCAAATGTTAACATTATGTGATAAAAATAAAATTCATTGCTAACTTTTTCCAAAGCCATTTCATTTGGTCCTTTGTGACCTGCAAATCCTAATGATGCTAAAGAGGAAAAAAAAAAGTATTTCTCCATCTTATATCCATATTCACAAGGGCATTTCACATGGAACATCTGCTTACTATCAAGTTACCTCTTTCTAGTTTGATGCATTTGGATTATGCATTCTATAAATTCTCTCTGTTTCCTCTGACTTGACAGTACCCCCACATCAGTTAATACACTGCTGTGAAGTAGCTCCAAAAGTATTGCAGTTCTTTGACCACATTTTTATTCATATTTCTAAGCAGGTGTGTGCAGAAAATACTGTGAAATTGGTATAAGGAGGAAGGGGGAAGGAATCACTTAGCACTCCCAAGTGCAATCAATCAACATTTTACCATTCTGATTTGTAAAACCATGACCTGTCAGATAACTATTATCAGGATCCGAAGAGCCAGATAATATCAGGTTTTGCTTCTGACAGTCTGGTTTGCCTGTTCTGATTCCAACCTCATGCCCCATCCAGGTGACCAGTATTTTTTTTAAAAAAATCATAATGCAAGGGTGGGGGAGAGACATATTCAGTGAACATAGAGATTAGATCTCTTCCATTTACATGTTCAGAACAATATTTGAAGAAAGTTGTTCTTAGTTCCAGCAAGGTTAAGTTCTCACTTTTAATCTCCTGTGCTTGAACAAATCCTTCAATTCTGATCAGATTCCAGAGAGCCATGCTAGAGGAGAAATATGGGGGGAATATTTCAGTGGAACTGATGACAATGGGGCAAAGCAAGCCTTCTTTGAAGCATGCACTCCTCAGGCCAATTTGGGGGCAGAGAAAGTGACAATGTGAAAACTGGAGCGTAGTAAGGGAGACAGGATCGCTCCTTCCACAGTTTCCCCCCATAGTCTAGCTGGCTCAGTGGCAGTTGGAATCATCATAGCAAGAGATTTGATGGAATTCTCCCTTTTTCTCTCATTAAGGTGATGGATCGCACTGTTGTTAGTAGCAGTGTTTGTGTGTGTGTGTGGGAAATCTCAGCAAGGGCGCACAGAGGAAATATTTTTACTCTGTATTCTCTAAATATGGAATCCTCCTGGACACTTGCTAGAGTTCAGTCCTGAAATCTTAAATTTGGATTTGCTTTAAACAATCGTAGTCAGAGGTAAGTCAATATGAGGCTGAGATTTTGGATCTTGGTATGTTGTTATGACAGACCTCTGTCTCCTTCCCAATACCCAGGCAGAATTTTCCCACCAAAAATAATTTAGATCTCCTCAGTAACTGAATCGCCCTCCAGTAGTCTGTATTTCTTCTTTGTTTGATAAGCTTTTAACTGTCCCACCCTGTAACAGATATTAGTTCAGGCATATGACCCAGCACATGAACTAGAAGGGATACAGGAGCTGTCTTGTTTTAAAATATTTATTTATTTATTTATTTTAATTTATACCCCGCCCTCCCCACAATCAGGCCCAGGGTGCCTTACACTAATTGGTACCCTGTACCATAAAACCATGTACAAAATTTAAACAACTTACAACAACAATATTAAACATTAAAAGCAATCCAACAATTAACAATTAAAGTGCTAGTAAATACCCTCATGAAATGGCATGTGAGGCAAAATTAATGTTCAAAACAAAATAAAGATTTTAATAAGCAGGCAGGGAATATATAAATATGAGGATTTAAGTTATAGAGGTTGCTGAGGTAAAACTTTCAAATATATAGTTACAGAATTGAGGTTTTTGAACAAACAAGGGAGTGTTGTAGCTTAATTTCTGAGTTTCAAATTATTTTCAATGAAAGGTTTTTGCTTATTATATTTTTCAGCTGTTACACAGAATCTTAAATACAGTTTCTTAGAGGATAGCTTTGTATTAGTGCTTCTAGGTTTTTCCCTTCAGAGATCTAGATTTTCACTTTAGATAGTACAGTTTTTCACTAACTCCTGAGGTGTTCTTCCTGTTATCACAGACCAGGGTTCTCTTCCCAGCCCCTTTTACTGGTAGGAAGCTATTCTCCTCATCCCTAAGAAGCAATAACTCCTTTTACTATTTGGCTTGTATGGGAGTTCTCTCTAACTACCCAGACCTTCTGCCAAATCCTTCTCCAGTATCCGTTGTCTGTATAAAGCAGTTCTGTATCTTTCTTGACTGAGAATCTAACTTCTCTCTCAGAGTAGTTCTAATATATTTAAGACAATGGGGTCTCTCTTCTTCTCTTTATAGAAGTATATTTTCTGACAAAATGCACTGACTCCCAAAGCCCCTTCCCTTAGAAGTCAAATTCAGGGAAGATTAACTCTTGAACTCCCTGACTCTCTGCGACAAGCAGCATTTTAAAAAGCCTGTTTTACGTTGCAATCCGTCACAGCTGTATCAGCACTATGCTTGCAATTTTTATCTTAATCATCATGGGCTCTGATAATATGCAATAGTTCCACTAGAAATTCTAATAAATAATAAAAAAAATTAAACAGAGGGATAATTCATTTGGAGAGAGTATCAGGGGATTCAGATAGGAAATATATAGTTCACTGGAAAAGTGATGCAGCCTCTTATAGTATTCAAGACACATTCCAGCCACTATAAACATATTTGGACTGATCATACCACCCCGTCATGAAATAGGAATTCACAATGGTATGCACAACAATAAAGTGATTCCAGTGGCAGCTTTTTCAGAAAACCAGCTGTGCACGGACTTGTGCATGATCATATCTACAGCAGAATTACACAAAAAAAGATTTGTCTAAATCGGTCCATAAAATATAGCCCAAAGGTGGAGCAGCCTTGAACTAGAAAATGCTACTATAACTGATTTTTATTAGTTAATATTTCATCTCCAGGCCACTTACATGGAACAGTCCTATGTATCTTTAATTACTACAATTGTAGACATTGGGGATGTAGACTACATTCTTTAAGAGATCTAGTTTGGTCCATTTTTATTTATTTTTGACATCCACGCTAGGAAGTCAGACAATTTATAATGATCAAATTTTTATTATTATTTATCTGCAGATGGACCAAATGAGTCTTTGATAATTCACATAGTTAAACCAAAGTGAAATTGATGGATATATTCTTTATGATAAACTGATTTTTTGATCATTTTACTTCAAAATGCTGTCATATAGAATCTAGAACAACTTTGCATCTTATGTTAGATACATACATGATTTTAGATTTAAAACAGTCTGGTGGCCCAAGGATACAACTCGGTCACCAAGATATTTCAAAAATTATTTATATTAGTTGTACCTTCCTGTAATTTATATAGTCTGTTTTGTTGTTGCACAACTCATATATTTCTTTCCCCTAGGTTAACCATGCTTAGTTCAGTCAACCATCTTTTAACTTATCTTATCATCCTCATCACTCTTCTCAGAAACATTTTCCGTTTGTCAATATTGTCCTTGGATTGTGGTACTCAGACCTGTGCACAGTGTTTAAAATTAGCTCTTCTGAGCACCATTGTGATACGTAGTATCAGACCAGGACTGGGGAGATATGATCGGCTGCCTAAATTCTACAGCTTGGTGGCTGGATCTCCAGGGCTTGCCTGTTTGCCCCCCCCCCCAATTCGGAATAACAAGACAGACAACAGTTTGGAAGTAAACAAGGACCAACATTGTGGCAAGGGACCAGCTAAGCAAGCACGGAACAGGCAAGGCAGGTGTCACTCCCTTGACCAACCTCCTTGCCTTTTTCTTGGGCAGGTCACCAGCTCCGGTCTTGAGCCATTGGTCTGGCTCATGACCGGCAGCCCAGCAAACTGGTCGCCACCTAGGAGCACCTACCCCTGAAGCCTTCCAACTTGCAGAGAGGAGCATACCCTAAGAGGTTCCCAGAGGAGGTGATCACCGTTCCCCACCCTGGACCTTAGAAATCTGAAGGCATTTCCTGATGACCCCTGTTCCCTATTGGGGAAAATGCTGTAAGGTGCTCACCCGTTCTGGTTTTTCCCTGTACCAACCTGCCACAGCCAAGCCCAAGCCTCTGCTTTGGCCTTTGCTCCCCACTAAAAGCCCAAGGCTGACCTAATCCCTTGCCGTAAGTCCTGCAAAATTAACCCATTGCCCTTGTTTTATAGGTGCACTCCGTCAGCCTTATACGGGTCCTGGAACTCAACCACCCTCCATGGCCTTCTTCATCTGGCGGGTGGCTTTATACCTAGTGGGGGTCTCCACATTGTGCCATACCTGACGGGGCAGAATAACCAACCCCACTATCCATACTACCAGGCCACCTTGCTTTTATCATCACAAGGTCAGCCTCTGCTTGTAACACTAGGGCCATGCCCTTCATGTGAGTCAGAATAGCCAACTAGACTATCTGCACTCCAGGCCACCTTGCTGTTATCATCACAAGGTCAGTCTCCACTTGTAACGCTATGTCTTTGTCATTCATGGTGAGTCAGAATAGCCAACTAGAATATCTGCACTCCAGGCCACCTTGCTCTTATCATTACAAGGTCAGTCTCCACTCGAAGCACAATGTCTTTGTCATTCATGGTGAGTCAGAATAGCCAACCAGACGATCAGCACTCTGGGCCATCTTGCTCTTATAATCGCAAAGACAGCCTCAGCATGTCACACAAGGGCCTTGCTGGCTGGACTATCCACACTCTGGGCCATCTCAGCTCATAGCACCAGGGGCTTCATAGCCAGGGTGTCCTTCTGGCCCAGTGGGTGGCCCAAAAGACTGTGCTGTGGTCGCAGACATTGACTCTTTGTCTCGCCCCACGGCCAGCAGCACCTGAAATAAAAACCTCATTAATAACTTTAAACTATTGCAATTCCATTCTTCGAACACTAGTCGAAAGCCCACCACTAGCTCACTGATCCAAAATGTCACACACACCCCAAAGTGGAGTGCAGTGACCAGACAAAGGTCCTGATCTGAAAGATCCCTGTGACACTACCGCATGGCAAGGGAGCACATAGCCCAGGGTAGCTGCAGTGGGAGCGGCACTGAACCAAGAAGAGAGAGGTCCAAACTTCACCCCGTGAAAGGCCCAACTTGCCCAAAGCCCAAGTGCTAACCACTGTAAACTAGTGCCTAGTCAGCGGAGTTCCATCTGCATGACTAAAGTGGTAACTGTCTTCATAACCTGAAGTGCAGCGATACCCCAAATTGCAAAATTGACCCTTTTTTCACTGCCAGGAAAATGGGTTGCCTCTGGTCCTCTCGAGCTCCCTTTTCCCAAGACCTTCAGAATGTTTTAGAAATTTCACTACATTTACACAGCCATGTTTGCATTTATACAGTCATTGTGATCTGCAAGACACTGCCCAATGTTCATAGGGCTTATGTTTGTACTGATCAAATGAAATAACTTATTTATATTCCTGGGTAGCAAAGGAAGCCCCTCCCTTTGTGCAGGCTGTACGCACACTCGCCATAATGTGAAGATGGCTCCAGTGGCACCTATTTACCTATATATAAGTAATGCTGTGCTGCCAGGTCTAGAGGTAGTTTAATTCCTCCCAAGTGCGTGGGCAGAACAGCTGTCTGGCCTCCCAAGCTATGCTGGTCCTCTGATGGGTCCTGCTTAACCCTTGCCCCACTGGAACCTCCCTGGAAGCCATCCACCTCATTTCCTATTGCCATGCACCTCCCACAGACTGTCGTAACCAACACCACTCATCTAGGCCCTGGCAACTCACTGGACCTCCTCTTAAGGACAAATGCACTATTAAACCTGTGAAGAATGCTCATTAGGACCAAACCAATGACATGTAGTGATCTGCCAGCTGTCAGATTCCCAGATCACAGCATCAGAGTAGAAGTCACGCCATATCCCTGCTAAAACAGAAAGCATAAGGTACTAATGACATATTGCAATGGATATTATGAATCCTAATTTGGAAGAAATGGGTTTGATTCCCTACTCCTCCACTTACAGCTGCTGGTGAACCTTGGGATATTCAATCAAACGGGTGGGGGCCTTGGGTGCAGACAGCTCGTAAAATGTTCACCTATTCCTATGCCCCTCTTCTGTTTAAAATGGACCTAAAATGGCCACCAAACTGCTACCCAAGAATTGCACATAAAATGGCCACCGCCCAAAGCGAACCAGAGGCCTGCCCGGCTTACATGGGGGGGGGGTGAGGAAGATAGCAATATAAGAAGAAAGACCCAGGGGATGGGGGTGAATGAGGAAGGGGGGTGGCCAGCAGCATTACCAACTGCAGCCACCCACCACAAAATGAAGTGACAATTTATTTTAGCAGCTGAGAGGTGGAAGCCTCCAATGCAGCCCTAATTCCAGCTGACGCATGCCTTCACATCAAGCCGCCGGCGCAACCCCCACCACTGCTGTTTTGAGACCCCTAGGTCTCATCCCAGAGCCCTCTAATGAACCCCATCCCAACTTAACAAGGGGGCATGGATTTTTTTAAAACAAACTGGTGGAGCCGCCGCAAAGAACTGCTCTGCAGCTGCCTCAGGTCCTCAGTAGCTCCTTGCCCACGCCGCCAGTAGCCTCGGGGGAGTCCCACCTCAAGTGCTACTACTGCCCATAGACCCGCACCACTGCCCGAAGGCCTGGCCGCCGTGCCGTGTCACCATGAGCCATGCTGCCATCGCTGCTTCCCCGGCCGCTTGTTCTTCCCTTGTCGCCACAGGAGCCTGCTGCTGCTGCCAGTGAAAGCACACTGGGCCAGGCCTAGACAGCGTCAACAGCAGTACAAAAGACAAGGTCTCTGCTCCACTTCTTCTCTGGACTTCAGGCAAGCATGTCAAGGACGTGCTCCTTCCCGAGCACATCGGAGCAACTGTCTTCAGGTGGGAGCGGAGCCTGAATGTTATCCAGGCTGGCTCCACCCCCCACCTACGTCATGACACCAGGCATTGTGGGTCTGTTGCTGCCCGGCTTCCTCAGGGTGGCAAAGCAGCCTCCAGCAACCAGCAACGTTGCCAGCTCGCCGGGAGCTTTGTTGCTGTGCCTGCTGGTGTGAGCCACAGATACTGGCTCAAAGTGGGGGTGGGTTGGCTCCCCATTATATGACTGGGAAGGGGTCAGGACTGCCCCTTGGCCTGGACTGTGCCACATTTCACATTTAGCCCTTGCTGTTGATTTACAGATTGTTAATTTAAATAAAGTGCTCCATAGTTCATCCAATCATTGTGTCTGCCTCTTTATTCTGCATAGGGGGGCAATCACTAAAGGGCTTAACAGGAAACTGAAGAACAAGCTCTGTGAAAGCAATGTGAGCTATGGAAAGTGAAAGCACAGAGATTCCCTGTTACTGAAGAACTTGCTTCACACGCCTCAGTTGAATCTGGTTATGACTGCTGTGCTTGGATGAGCTGTTTTGTTTATGTATTTTCTGCACATGTAATAAATTCTTTCAAGTTCAAATAAATAATTCAATTGAAGTCATGTAAAGCAAGCTGCCTACTATGTTTCTGTAGTTTTGACCTCATAAATCTCAGTGAGATGATAACTCCTCCATCCTTCTATCTGTGAATCTAAAGAGCAGCTTCACCAAACTCCAGTGTATCTAGCAAAACTTGCTTACACTCTGGAAGAAAGCAGGAATGAATCATGCTTAATGACCCCTGCTTCAAAGCAGAGAATACTGCTGCTGAGCAATGGGTATAGCTGGTTTGGCATGATATAGCCTCTCTGACAGACATATTTGGCAAATAACACAAAGGCTCTTGGGGGGGGGGAAACCCAGGAAGAACAGCTGAGGTTTAAATGGAGTTTACAAGTCTCTGCTTAATACCTAAGGCTAAACATTTGGAAAGTGAGAAACAAACTACCTCCTTCCTCCTCCAGATCATTTAGGGGATAAATCCCATTTAGGGGATAAATCCCAATCCCTCCAGTAAGAGGAAACTATGACTTTTGGAGCTGTTGGAGGTTGTAATTTTTAGCCCATTTTCCATAATAAATAAAGACAAACTACTGTGATCTCCCCACTGAGAAGTTCCACCAACTCTTCTATGGCTAAGTTACATATGAAATCAATATGAGTATTACTTCAAAAGCTGGGCTCATCACCTAGTAACCATAGCCAACTAACATAGGTCTGAGAGTGTATGAAAATAATAATAATATGGACTTAACAGAAGTTTATGAACTGCATTTGCTGGTAATTACCCTTTGTTCTTGAGGGATATCCACATTATATCCATATTCATATCAGAAATGAGGTTTAGTTTAGTCACACAATAAGTCAATCAGTGTTCCTGACCTGGATAGCCCAGGCAAGCCCAATCTCATCAGATCTCGGAAGCTTAACAGGTCTGACCCTGGCAAGTACCTGGAAGGGTAACCTCCAAGGAATACCACGGCTGGGAGGCAGAGGCAGGTAATATCAAACCACCTCTCTGAAACTTCCTAGCCCCACTAGGGGTTGCCAGAAGTCACCATGACTTCCAGGCTCACAAGTGCACTCGCGCGCACACACACACAATACTCACACACACACAAAAGCCAATCAGTGTACCATGTGTAAGGCTCTGTACATCTAAGGGCTAGATTTTCGATTACAGACACCTGTCAGTGAGACATTTGGAAAGACTTCTTCCTCAGCATTTTCATTTTAGAAATATACGGACTCACAAATGAAAGGTGAGTCATAAAGTCAGGGACTTCCTTGCCAAAATGTGTGCTGTTCTATTTTATAATAGACAAAAAGAGACCCCCCCAAGCTTGAATAAGGAATATAGATGAGAAAAAGCCAGGAAAACGCAACAGTTATGATAATGCAAAATATTTATACAGTTCTATTATAAAGCATACAGCAAGGAGAGATAAGGAGGCCTTCCTGAATGAACAATGCAAAGTAATAAAGAAAAACAATAGAATGGGAAGGACTAGAGATTTCTTCAAGAAAATTGGAGAAATCAAGGGAGCGTTCCATGCAAAGCTGGCCATGATAAAGGACAAAAATGGTAGGGACCTAAAAGAAGCAGAAGAGATTAGGAAAAGATGGCAAGAATACGAAGAAGAACTATACAAGAAAGACCTCGATGCCCTTGACAACCACGATGGTATAATCACTGACCTCGAGCCAGACATCCTGCAATGTGAAGTTAAATGGGCCTTAGAAAGCATTACTAACAACAAAGCTGGTGGAGGTGATGGTATCCCACTGAGCTATTCAAAGACTTAAAAGATGATGCTGTTAAAGTGCTGCACTCAATTTGCCAGCAAATTTGGAAAATGCAACAGTGGCCACAGGATTGGAAAAGGTCAGTATACATTCCAATCCCAAAGAAGGGCAATGCCAAGGAATATTCAAACTATTGCGCAATTGCACTCATATCACATGCTAGCAAGGTCACGCTCAAGATCCTACAAGCTAGGCTTCAACAGTACGTGGATAGAGAACTGCCAGAAGTACAAGCTGGGTTTCAAAGAGGTAGAGGAACTAGAGATCAAATTGCCAACATTCGCTGGATTATGGAGAAAGCAAGAGAGTACCAGAAAAACATCTACTTCTGCTTCATTGACTATGCTAAAGCCTTTGACTGTGTGGATCACAACAAACTATGGCAGGTCCTTAAAGAGATGGGAGTACCAGACCACCTCACATGTCTCTTGAGAAACCTGTATAAGGGCCAAGAAGCAACAGTCAGAACCGGATATGGAACAACTGATTGGTTCAGCATAGGAAAAGGAGTACGACAAGGATGTATACTGTCACCTTGCTTATTTAATATATATGCAGAGTACATCATGCGAAATGCTGGCCTGGATGAATCACAAGCGGGAATTAAGATTGCTGGGGAAAAGATCAACAACCTCAGATATGCAGACGATACCACTCTAATGGCAGAAAGTGAAGAGGACCTAAAGAGCCTCTTGCTCAGAGTAAAAGAGGAGAGCGCAAAAGTGGGCTTGAAGCTCAACATCAAAAAAACTAAGATCATGGCATCCGGCCCCATCACTCCTTGGCAAATAGAAGGGGAAGTCGTGGAAGTAGTGACAGACTTCACGTTCCTGGGATCCCAGATCACCGCAGACTGTGACTGCAGCCATGAAATTAAAAGACGCCTGCTCCTTGGGAGGAAAGCGATGGCGAACCTAAACAGCATGATAAAAAGTAGAGACATCACCCTGCCAACAAAAGTCCGCATGGTCAAAGCAATGGTATTCCCAGTAGTCATGTATGGCTGCGAGAGTTGGACTATAAGGAAGGCCGAGCGCAGAAGAATAGATTCTTTTGAACTATGGTGCTGGAGAAGACTCTTGAGAGTCCCTTGGACTGCAAGAAGAACAAATCAGTCAATCCTCAAAGAAATCAACCCTGACTGTTCCCTGGAAGGCCAGATAATGAAACTGAAGCTCAAATACTTTGGCCACCAAATGAGAAGGGAGCACTCACTGGAGAAGACCCTGATGCTGGGAAAGATTGAAGGTCAAAGAAGACGGGGACGGCAAAGGATGAGATGGTTAGACAGTGTCA
>NW_015162545.1:251857-289038 GCF_001447785.1 Gekko japonicus | reverse complement strand
AGGGGGTGAGATGGGCGGGCGGAGGGCGGAGCCGCCATTTTGCGAGGGGGAGGGGGGTGAGTCATTTCGCCGAGCCGGGACTGTGTGAGGGGGGGCAGGCGGGTGCCCGAAGGCCGGAGCCACCACTCTCCGGTCCTGGAGTGTGTTGGGGGGGGCGAGGCGAGCACCTGAAGGGTGTGTGTTCACTTCATGAACCACAAACCAGCAAACATTCATCATGAACTTTAGTTTGTGAGCCAGTTTGTGCTCATCCCTAGTAATGTCCTTTGGTTATAGCAATCAAGTTTGATTTTAAATTCAACTATAAAACATGATGTATTTAAGTATACAGATTGCTAAACAAAGGCAGCACAATCACTAATATTGCTTCAGTGAACAAATAGTGACCAAGGATGCTTCAATTTAGCCAGCATCTGTACCAGAACTTTACTAAGTGTTAAAAAAATACTCCTGACCCTGAACCAAACTGAACTCAGTCTTTTAATGGTTCATCTCCCTGCTTGAAATGAAGAAGTTTGCAACTGGCCAGATTAGCCTCTAGTCTCTCAAGAGCCTCAGCATTTGTATTTGTATTTTAAGCTGATTTATGACTGCATAAAGCCATCTGGTAAACCATATGCATCAGAGATCTAGCAACAATCAGTTTTCAGGTGTGCTTGTGTACTTGGAGATCATCAACTATTCAATCTGACAGCCATGATTTTCACAAATGTTAGTTGAAGGCTTAAATAGCTTAATTTGCATACAGAAAAACAGCATTTATATTTCTCTCTCTTACTTTTCTTAGACAACCTATCATAACTATCAGCCAGGCTGGGTGTTCAACTATTTACCACTGGAAATCTCAAAGCAATTACCTTACATAGATTGATGGTGGTTGAGATACAAATACTTATGGAACACACTTTGAAGGTTCCTAAAGTTGAAATTAATTACTTACTTGAAAGAACATATCAGAATGCTTAATGATTTCATTGTATAAAAACCTGTTAGTCATAATGCTGTAATCTGTAATGAACTTTCTGTACAATGAAATTCCCCAAAGTTTTAAAGCCCATGTACAATAAATACATGTTATTCTTGGAAAAATACAATCAATTTACACACAATGAAGTTAACAAAATTTAAATCTTGTGTGACGCCTCTTGTCCACTCACACAGACTGTTTTCCACCCTCTACAACCTCTCTTCTTCAGGTTTACAAGTAGGTCAGGATGTCACACTCACCACCCTTCTTGTCTCATCTCACACCTCAGGTCCTCTCTCTCACTCCCAGAGAAATCCACAGACAGGGTAGCCCAGCCCCCTTTAATAATCAGTCCTCACTCATACAGAGCTATGGGGTTGGGGATCAAACACTGTTCCAATCACTTGCTGTCATCATTCATATCCTATAACATATGTGTATAGACCGAGATAAGGCCGCGGTGGCTGAGAGGTTAAGATGGTGAGCTGTACCGTTGCACAAATGTGTTACCATATTCTTCCATTAACAGGTGTATCAATCCTACATGTCTGAAATAACAATGAATAACAATAAATTCATTACTTATACTTTTTGTAGTTTTTTCTATATATTATATTCACTAAACTTACAATCTTCAACTCACCATGATATTTTACAATATGAAAATCATTCTTCAATGCACTAATAATGGGCACTAGTCATCATTGTGAACGCTTCCCAATGCTAGACTGCCTCAAAGGTACAATCTTAGCGTGTTAATTATATAAGACGCAGAGCTTTCCTCATTATACTACTTAAAGGTAAAGTCACATATTACAGAAAACAAGAAAAATCTATTTCATTATTCAAACCATAAGGATAGATAGGTTTCAATCGATGTATCCAGAAAGCTTCTCGTTTATGAACTGGGCATGGCATGAACTGAATCACACCGCATTTCCCTAGGTCATATACATCCATAGCCATTATACAATATTTTAAAAGTCGGTAGTAAGAATCAAGAACTTTACACCCAGACTAGTTAAACTAATTGATCTATACACTATTTCCAACCGATGGCTCCCATCTGTGGATAGCTAAATCTGCAAATCAAAGCCACATGGATGCTAAACAGATCTTTCTTCAAACTTGGGTTATTCCCCAAGTTTGCAGAAAAATCTGAAATTATAAGAGTGTGTGTGTTAAATCACCCTGAAATAGAATTGCATTCTCTGCACAGATGCAGAGAATATGCTTAAGTAGATGCTGCCGTTCAGTGGTGAACACCACCAGACACAGCTTCAGGCTGTGGCTGCTCCAGGCCAGGAGGCAGGAGAGCCAGCAGTCACTGCAGGCCTGGATCTGATGAAGGAAAGCCCCTTGTGATTATCACAGGTTCCTACTTGTAACATGTATAATCATGTACATACATCCTTATTAGCCAGAGGCACTGATTACATTAAAATGAAAGGTGTGTTTTTAGACATCTGTTTCACTACATACCTTGTTCAACCTAAGATCTATTTTTCTTGTTATCAGGCATCAGATAAACAATTTCAGAGTGTAGCCATGTTGGTCTGCAGTAGAACAGCTAGACTGAAGTCCAGCAGCATCTTAGAGACCAACAAGATTTTGGGGGTATGAGCTTTCAATAGCTTTTCTTGATATTTAAGTCATTCTTAGCAAGAAATGAATATTAATAAATTGAACAGATAATACACAGAAAATCCTATTCAATAATAGGGTATATGATGTTGTAACATTTTATTAGAACAAGAATGAACGTTGCCACTTTCAAAGTATTTGAATCAGTGGTTTCAACGGTGCACTTTTAGAATTATATTTTTATAAGTCATTGAACTTAAAATGCCTGTTTTTCCTGACATGTTCTCTAGAAGTAATAAAATTAACTTGCTACTCAATTACTTTCTTTGTTGAAAATTGAAATATAGAGAGCTGGAACACATATATTTGCATATAGATTAACTAAATGCCATTGGAAATCCAGTGGAGAAGGCAGAGGTGACTGATTTTCCTCTTAGCACTTGGATTTTTCAACAACTGGACGGTCTGCAGCTCCAAAGCTCAGACTCCTGCCAACCGTAGATAGTATGATGAATATAATCTTTGTTGTATAAGAGCCATTTGGGCTTTTTAAGATCGTGAGGCCTCAGGCAACTTACTGTAGAAGCCTCATAGCCTTAAGAAGCATTTGTAGGGGGAAAATTGATAGGAATAAATAGAGAGAGTAAATGTGGAGAGATGGACTTAATCTCTTGTATTCTTTGGCTAATTCTAGTTACAGAGAAGGAAAAAAACGTGAAACTCTGTGGGAGGATTTGAAAAAGACCTCATGAGCAAATCCCTTCTAGGAAAAAGATTATCCAGTTTATAAATCTAGTCTGTGTGTCTAATTAACTAATTAAAGATGCTGGTGACTTCAATAATCACAACCTTTTAAAATAAAAGTCTTCCTTTGGGATCCAAATTATCTTTTTTCATTGTTTCTATCTTTTCTATCTCTTTGATGCTTAAACCTTTTCTTTTGTGGCTTGGTGCAGTTTCTGCTCACTTAACAAGTATGTCCCAGCAGGCTTCTTATGGCATGAGCTTGAAGGATATATGTGCATAAAAGTTTGCTTGTATGTTAAAGCACTATCTTCTGTACTTGGGAGTGGGGGAACCCACAGATAATTTTTATAACTATTATGTAATGATGACCACTAGGTTATATTAATTTAAAAGGGTGTTGGACATATTCATGGATTGTAAATCCATCACTAATGACTAAACAGTACCTCCGTGTTCAGAGGCAATATACCTCTAGATACATTTGTTAAGAACAAAGGCAGAGGTGATTTGGCCTCTGTGCCTCTGCTGTGACTTTTTCAATGCATCTGGTCGGTCACTGTAGAAACCAGACTGTGGACTAGTTGGATTATAGGATTAGTTTTACAATTTACTGCAGTTGTTATCAAACTACTTGAAGTGATACCCACTTCTATCCTTTAACTTTTGGGTGCCACTGGCAAGATGGCTCTGGAAGGCAAAAGTTACATGCTATGCTTCCTGTAGCTCCATTAACTGACAGTGAAATGAGACCCTGGAAGTGAATGGAGATGCTAAATAGGCAAATATAAGCCATATGATTGGCAACCCTGGCCAGACCTATAAAACAGGGAGACAATACTCCTGGAGAGCAGATTTTGAGGTACCATCAAGGTGTACGTTATTTAGGGAGATGCTTTTCAGGTTTTCCAATTCAAGTACCTGAATGTTGCCTCTGTTGTTGATTTCCTTTCCACATTGCAGTGCTATATATGTATGGAAGGGAGTGTTTGAAAGTTTTTGTAAGGGCTTGGGCCAAATCTGTTTTAGGACACATTCCAGCAATATAAATACATTAGTGAAATAAATATGGCTCGGATTCCAAGAGGTTCTCTTGCTGACTGTCTGGGCTTTGATGTATACCTCCAAGGCAAAGGCAGAGAACTTCCAGAATGCTAGTTTTTTCCACAGACTTTATCTCCAAACATATACAGTCAAAACTTCCTTTTCAACCATTCTTTAGTTTTCCATGGGTGTTTGATAGTTGCAGTATCTGCACTTATTTGATAACTTGTGGCTTTAATATGTTTTCCTATCTGGCATTGGTTTTGTTGATTTCTGCCATATGTTGGCTCATATCACATTCTCTATCCTTGCCAGCATTTTGTTTTTAATAGAATAATGTTAACCTTGTTTGAGTAGAATAAGAGCGCTTAACATTTTTTAAAGAGACTTCTAGTCCTGGTTTCTTCACTCTGATAGTATAAAACAACAGTTGGTAGTTATCAGAAAATGTTTCACTTTCACAGCTTTACAAGATATTGTGACATCATTTGTTTTTGAATGGGCATGGAATGTTGCTAAACAAAAGCTCAGACATCAGGAGGGACTCTCTGGAGAGCCAGCATATACATTTCCTGAATAAATAATCATTCTTAAAGAATGAATGGAGAACAGAGGAAGACTTTAGGAAGGACCTATAACATTAATTACTATAGGTTCAAGCACAATTCATCCCCAGGTGGACAAAACTGCACATGTGGGAAGGTATCAGCTTATGGCTCCATGTATTCTTTGTATCCTCCCACATGTCTAGTTCATCTTGTGGTGTGCACTTACCTGTCATGAGCATCTGAAATGTATAACCCAGGGCCAAAGGGATGGGAGAGATTATTGAACAACTGTACTGGATGCACAGATAGGCTGCTAATGACTGGTGCCTGACTTTGTAAGGGCACCCAGAGGCCAGCTCAGTTGTAGGAGAGAAAGGGAAGGAGACTTCTGCTTAATTCCCTTTCGATGCTTTCAGCTGCATCGTAAAATTTGGGTTCTGTTTTGTCATTTTTATTTGAGATTATCTGTTCCTTAAAAAACCTACTTAACAAAATTACCATTATTTCCAATATATAATTGATTGCTCAATGCACCTTTAACAAAACATTTTTTTGTTAAATTCTCATCCAGATTTTAATAGGGCACTGCTTTTGCTATCCTGATTTTTCAGGAGCATTATTACCAGTTCAGGATTTTGGGCACCACAATTTAAGAAGGATATAGACAAGCTGGGATGTGTCCAGAAAAGGGCAACAGAGATGGTGAGAGGTCTGGAGACCAAGTCCTGTGAGGAAAGGTTGAAGGATCTGGGTACGTTGAGCCTGGAGAGGAGATGACTGAGAGGTGATATGATAACCATCTTCAAGTACTTGAAGGGCTATCATATAGAGGATGGTACACAGTTGTTTTCTGTTGTCCGAGAAAGTCAGGCCAGAACCAATGGGTTGAAATTAAATCAGAAGAGTTTTCAGCTAAACATTAGAAAGAATTTTCCTGACAGTCAGAGTGTTTCCTCAGTGGAACAGGCTTTCTCAGTAAGTGGTGGGTTCTTCTTCTTTGGAGGTTTTCAAATAGAGGCTATATAGCCATATGACAGCAATGCTGTTTCTGTGAATGTAGACAGATAATGAAGAGGGCAGGAAGCACTGCATCGGTGTTCTTGTGGCCCTCAGCATTTCCTTACACACCCATTTTGGGGTCAGGAAGCAATTTCTCTCCAGGCCAGTTTGGCTGGAGATCCTGGAGGTTTTTTGTCATCTTCTGGGTGTGGAACAGTGATCACTGGGGGTGTGGGGGGAGGTACTTGTGAATTTCCTGCATTGTGCAGAGGGTTGGACTAGGTGACCCTAGAGGTCCCTTCCAACTCTATGATTCTATTATTTACATATTTCCAATCAGAAATAGTGTCAATAATAATAATTATGATAATAATAATCCATCACATTCATATATTTGACTGGTAGATGGTGTTCTGCAATTCGAGATCTAGTCAAATTCTTGGGAATTGAGGTATCTTCGCAGGATTTTTTGTTCCAATAAACACTGTCTTCTGGAGCTGAGCTGTTGTTATTTGTTCAATATTGTTTTCTTAATGTCCATTCCCATTTCTCTTGTTACTGCAACTATGGTAGTATGCATCAGCTGATTGGGTTCAGTTATATTTGTTGTAGGAATTGTTTCAATTGCTGCATGGATATTTTCAATGAGACTTGCAAGTTCTTTCTTTGATGTTGTTCTGAGCACAGGTAATCTTTTCTTTGCTGTTAATATGCTCTAAGATTTTTGCCTTTTATTCTTCATGTACAGAGATAAGCTGATAATGTTTTTTGACACTATCTCACTCTTAATTAGTGGACTTCCAACAGCAACTTCATTTCTGTGGCCTGTTTCTTGGTTGGTTTCATTTATTACTTGCTCTTCATGGTTTTTCTTTGAGTGACTGTTGTTCCTCATTTCATCTAACTCTATTGCTGTGAAAAAGTTGTTTTGCATGATAAAATGGCACTGATCCACTAGTCACTGATCAGTGATGATAGAATCAGGACACTTTTTCTCCATAATTCAAACATTCATTTCAAATATCCATGCTATTCAGGCCTTGATTAAAATAACTTTGCTTGATCATTTTACTTTTTCTTCAAGACCATTTTTTCTGATATTCCTGATTTTCCAGTAGCTGCTGTGGTTGCTTTATAGTAGATGATGATGATGATTGTTATTAGTAGTAGTATTAGTATTATTAGAATTGGAAATACCCTGAAGTGAAGCAACGTATTCTCAAAATGCTGAAGTTCCCCAAATCTATCTTCCAAAATTTCAGAATCATTTTCAGCTATTTCTTCATTGTTTTCAATGAGCCTGGTGTCTGACTCTGGATGTCAGGTGAACCACCAATTAAAAATAGAAAAAATAGACCTGGCCTCTGAACTCTAACACATCGATTTCAATCAGCTGATCTCTGGACATCTGGTCTACCAACCATTGAAAACTGTGGAAATAGACCAGGCATCTGGATTCAGACAATGGGTCAACTACTCATTGATAACAGAGTGCATGGACCTGGTTTCCAGACTCAGACACCAATCCTAACTCCCATTGAAAACAGTGGAAGTAGTGTTGATTTCTGACCTTTGACACCAGATATATCACTGATTGAGCTCAACAGTGGTAGACCTGGTCTCCAGTGGAAGTAAACCTATTCCCTGGAGAGAGCAAGAAGGCAGCAAGGGCAAGGAAGGGTGGTCAGGCTTCCCACTGTAGAAGTCTGAGTCAGGCAACAGCATTCTGAAGCATTTGTTCACAAGAAACCTTTATACCCTGTCGTTCCCTCTTTGCCTTCTTCCTGTGTTCCCAACATGAGGCACAGCAGCTCAGGTGAGAGAGTAAGATTGCCAAGGACAGAAAGCTGACCATGCAGAAAGAGGAGTAAAGTCACCACCACATACTGTGTCCAGCTTGTTTTATCCTGAGTGTGGCCATGGTTTTTGTTATGTATTGAGCCTGAACTGTACTTGCAAAAGGACTTAGCTTGGGGATGCATAAAATAGCTAGCTAGGATCCTAGAATGTACCAGTAGGGTGACAGGGATCCTAGAGTAACCCAATTGGGAAACAATGTAATGTAAATAGCCTATAGTTGGGAGTGGGGTGTGTTTTGGGTGTAACCTTTTTCAGGCATAAATATCCGGCTTCGGCTAGGGGTTTCTCAGTCTTCTTTCTCTTGCTGAATCACTAATAAACTATGAGCTGATCACTTGAATGTGTCTGAACCCAGTATATTTTAGTTTTCCTCTCTATTATCTATGACCAGCTTGCTGTCTTCATGACAGTTGCCCTGGTGTTGAAATGAGAGGCTGCAGAGAAGGAGAGGGGTACTGGAAAAGAAGGCCCTTTACTTCCATCCTTGGCACAAAGCCTGCAGAGATTTTCCTGGGTTTCAGAGAGGTTTTCAGTTTACCCATTCTCCAGTCCGTCTGGTGGCAGCTGTTTCAAGGAGGGAACCACCTGCCACCCACAACGTTGACTGGGCAATGAAAAATGAAGTGTGCCACATTGGGGGACAGTGCTCAAAAGAGCCATGGATAGCATGTCATCCTCATTTGACTCCTGAGCCACTGAGGGAGTGTCATTAGCCAACTAGCTAGTAAATGCTGCTTTTAATTTTTTGTGGTTATTACTGTCTACCCATCTGCCTCAAAAGGATCACTAGCTAGTAAAAGCTTTATTAGCTAAATGTTTACTAGCTAGTAAATGCTGCTATTAATTTTCTATCATTATTGCTGTCTACCCATCTGCCTCAAAAGGGTCTGAAATCTGGGTACAGCATACGGACCATTATATGATCATTTTAAGTCCTTCACTTGATCCATATCTATAACCAAGCCTTTTGAAATGATGTACTGAACAGAATGGGCCAGGCTACTGGAGCTTTAGTAGCAGATGAAATGAATAAGTTGTCCTATGTCACAACTAGGGGTGTGCACAAACCCCCCCCCCCAATATTTGGGGGGTTTAGGTATACTGAAACCGAAACTATCAGTATTTCCTGATATTCCAATACTGGTATGGGAAATATTCAGGGTTGCTGGGTGGGTTTGTTTGCTCCCGTTTGCAACATAGTTGCTGATGCTTCTCCTCAACCCCCCCCCCCAGTTTCAAAATGATTGGACCAAGGGGTCCAATTCTAATTCCAATTGAGAAAAAAGGTATTTAAAGGGATGCAGTCCCTTTAAAAGCCTTCTCCAAGCCATGGTGAATAAATTCCAAAGGCATTTAAAGGGTCAGCAGTCCATTTAAATGCCTGAGAGTTCACTCTGAAGGGATTTAAATGGATTGAGAGCCCTTTAAATGAGCAACCCCCAAAATCCTTTTCTTTTTAATAAGAAATTTTTTTTCATATTAACAAAAAACAAAACAAAAACAAAAACAGACATAGCAGATACACATACAATAGGGGTTACATATACTCATCTATATTATCTAGCTGTCACCTCCAGCAATGTTTACTACAATTATCACCAAATAGTTTTGCATAAGTATTTGCATTTTAATATGAAAATGAAATCTATGTTATCTCCTAAAATGTTCATATGTCTATATTGTTTATTTGTAATAGTCTTCCAACCATTTATAAAATCTTGATCATGTGTTATGGAATCTTCCTTCTTGTCCTCTCAAAATTATTGTCAATTTGACTATCTCAGCTGTTTCAAGAGTTTTGTATATCATTTCTTCTTTAGAAGGTAGCTCGCTTTTCCTCCAATTACATTCAGTAGAAATAGTTAAGGAGTAAATGGTACAGTGCATTCTAACATTTTTTGCAAAATTTCATGGATCCAAGACCAATACTTTTTAACTCTATCATGATAGACTTTTGGCATTTCCAACAATCATTTGATAGGTCAGGGTAACCACCTACATACCATCTATAAAACATTTTCTTTATACAAAACTGCTTTGGTAATTTTTACATTTGTTTTCCATACCCGTAACCATTGATCTAAATCAATATTATGACCTATGTTTTGTGCCGATTTAACCATACAGTTTTAATTATTTTCCAACATTATTAAGTACAGTTTTTTGATCATTTTTTCCTCAGTATATAACAACAAGAGGTGGACCCGCGATACTCGCGGGGGGAGGGGGGAGGCAGAGCTGACATTTTGCAAATCCACTCTGCACATACCTGGTTGCAGTTATTCCATTCAGCCTCTTTTCTCCTCCCCGCAAATCGCCTCAGCCCGGCCCGCTGCCCCTCCACCTCTCACTGTTTGTTTGGGGCTGTCATCTTTGCAGGCGGGGAGGCGCTCCATCACTCATGCCTCCCTCAGGCGGGGCCTCGCCAGGGGATTCGGCGCGCTGGAGCCTGGAAGGAGGGACCGAGGGCGGCCACGGGAGTGGGCTGAACCTTCCCGACGCCCCTGGTAAGTTGCGCCCGTCTTCGGCGCTTTCTCACCCTCGCCCCCCGGCTTGAGTGCGAGGCCCGCGCGGCTTCTGGCTGCCGGACCTCAGCGCTTTCCCCCGCCCCCCGGCTTGCATGCGAGGCCCACACGGCTTCTGGCCGCCGGGCCTCGGCGCTTCCCCCCGGCCCCCGGCTTTAGTGCGAGGCCCGTGCGAGGCCCGCGTGGCTTCTGGCCGCCGGGCCTCGGCGCTTCTCCCCCTCTCCCCCTCTCCCCCGCAAAGCGGCTGTGAGGCTGCGGCGGCGTTCCAGAGCGTCCCCTGCACATGCGCAGGGGACGCTCTGCCAGTTTCGGGGGGATTTAAACATCCCCCTGATATTTTTTTTTAGTTTTCAGATTTTTGTGTAACCCTGGGGACTGCCCCAAGAGTGCACAAAACTATCCCTGCCCCCCAAGTGCCCCCGAAGTGTAGATATAGATATCCGCACGGAGGGGGCAACTTGGCTATTAGATATATAGATACTTTGTCAATTTCTACTATTTTTGAATAAAAACTTGTTTTTTTAAAATCTTTGGTATATCTTGATTCTATCTGCACACTTTCCTACCAATTTAAGTCAACTTTCTGTTTTTTAATAGCTTCTAATGATTTTAATTCATTTTTTTACATCCAGAAGATTTTCGTATTTTAACAGTACACTTCTTTGAAATAGATTTGGGTTAGTAAGCAGTTCTAATGGTGAAACCCATTTTGATATTTTAGTATAGTAAAGCTTTTCACTTCTTCTCATACCTTTAACAATGCTCTTCTAACAAGGTGTTGTTTAAAGTATTTATGAACCTCAGCTTTTCCGTTACATATGAATGCATGCCAACCCAGCATCATGTCATGTCCCTCCAGTGCTAAAATCCTGAGGTTTTCTAAGGTAATCCATTCTCTTAACCACATCAATGATGCTGCTCTATAATATAACTGCCAATCCAGTAATGCAAATCCAGCTCTCTCTTTGGCATCTTGTAGAACTTTCAGTTTTATTCTTGGTCTCTTGTTTTGCCATATAAAATGTTTCATCAGTTTGTCTAGCTCTGTAAAATAGTTCTGGTTTAAAAGAATTGGGATTGTTTGGAATAAAAAAATAAGCCTAGGTAAAATGTTCATTTTTATTGTAGATAACCTCCCGATGAAGGGTATTTGTAGATTTTTCTATCTTTCCAAAACTTTCTTAATTTCCAAAATAAGTTGTATATAATTATCTTCCATCAGCGAGCTGCATCTGTTTGAAATATTTATTCCCAAGTATTTGCATTCAGGCAAAGCTCCAGGCCCAGATTTAATTCCAGCAGATCTCCTAAAAGTAAACCCCACCTGGTGGAGTAGATTTCTAGCCCCTCTTTTTACTCAAATCAATGAATCTGGCATTATTCCTCAATCATGGAAGCATGCAGTGATAGTTCCAATACATAAGAAAGGCCCAAAAACAGTTCCTACTAACTATAGGCCTATAAGCCTGCTTTCAGTAATAGGCAAAGTGTATGCAGCTTTTTTAAATCATAAACTGCTGGACTGGATAGAAACAGAATCTATAATTTACCCTGAGCAAGCGGGATTTAGAAATGGAGTCTCAGCCTTAGACCATTGCGTGGTACTGTATCATCTTGCTGATAAATACTCTTCTTATTCAAAGGGTTCCCTTTATGCAGCATTTATGGATCTCAGGGCAGCATTTGATTCAGTCCCCAGATGCCGCCTCTGGGCCAAATTGTCCAAAACATCTCTAGACAAGAGACTTCTTTGGCTGATTTACAAACTGTACGAGAATCCTACTGCACAAATTCGTTGCGGAGTAGATGGGCAACTTACAAATACCATTCATCTCTCTAAAGGTGTTAAGTTAGGATGCTTATTAGCCCCCACGCATTTTAATCTTTATATAAATGATATAGTCCCATATATCAAAAAAACAATCTGTCACGTACCCATACTAGCGGGACATGAAGTTCCTATACTACTTTATGCAGATGATGCAGTGCTGCTATCCAGATCAGAAGTTGGCTTGCGTAAGCTAGTGAATGCTTTTACTGATTACTGTATCCAAGAGGGGCTGATGATCAATTATGAGAAATCAAAAATAATGGTTTTTTCTAACAAACCTTGTTTAAAACAAAGATCATGGAAGGTTAAGGGTGGGGAGATAGAACAAGTGTCTCATTTCAAATATCTGGGGATAGTGTTCAGCTCCAGTTGCCGCTGGAAACATCATATAAGAGCAGCAACTGAAATCGCTAAATTAAATTCTAATGCCCTCCTTAAATTCTATTATTCAAGAGGCGGCCAGTATGTCCCAATGGCCATTGCAGCTTTTAATGCGAAAGTTACTTCACAATTTTTATATGGGGCTGCGATCTGGATTAAAGAAATTTCGGAATTATCAGATCAGATCCTTCTCCAGTTCCTGCGTAAAATTGCAGGAGTCCCTAAATGTGTCGCAGGGACGGCACTTAGAGAAGAATTCGCACAATGCTCCTTTGAGTCAAGAGCCTGGAAGGCAGCCTTTAAATTGAGACTGAAAGTTCTTTATATGACACCTAATGCTCAAGGAGGTCTTCTTTATCTTTTAAAAGGGGATAATTATAAATGTACGTGGGCAAAACATATAGATAACAAGCTGGAGTGGATTGGTCTCGCCCCTACGGGGCTTAATAATTTAAATTATCAAGAAGCGCTAAATTTGATGAGATTGAGGGTGACAAACATTGACCGACTCAGCACTTCAATTCGTGCTAGGCGAGTATGCTCCAACTCTGCCTTAGGGATTGTTCCACCTAAGAAAACTCCCTCATATATGAGCTTCCTTACATCCCCCAGATCTAGATATGTCTTCACGCTTGCAAGGTTGAATGTTTTTCCAACTGTAGAGCTAAGTGGCCGTTTTGCTAAAATACAGTACTCAAATAGATTGTGTGATTGTGGATCAGGTGCAATAGAGACGTTAGATCATCTTATGTTATTTTGCCACCAATGGATTGACCCCAGATCCTGCTGGATTACTCCTATTTTACAAAGATATCACCTCCCTATGGAACCCTGGGTGATAACCATACTATTAGCTGATGAGGACCCTGAAACGACTCGCTTGGTGGCAAAATATATTTCGACAGTGCTATTTTTAAAGCGGCTTTGAAATGTTATAAGTACCTTTTGTATACAATTTTTAAAATTTAAAACTAATTTCCATAATATCATGGGATTTTATAAAATTCATTGAAGTTTATAAAATGTGGTCTGATATTACTGATCGAGAGCATGTTTATTAGCTTTTATTGTAAAGACGTTCTGCCTAAATTTCTTGTAATTTTATGTAATGCGTTTTATAGTTGTTGTTTGCATGTTTGGCTTAAGACCTTGGGTCAATGAAGCTAATAAATGAAATGGAATGGCTAAAAAAAAAATGGCATTTCATTTTTTTTTAAACTTCTAAACCTGAAAGTTCTTGTAGCTGTTGATTTTTGTCCCTGGTTATATTTTTTGTTAAGATTTTTGTTTTGCTGAAATTAATTTTCAGTCCAGCCATCTAACCATAGTCTTGTAAAGTTTTAAAAAGTTTCATAATAGAGTCAAGTGGGTTTTCTGATATGAAGAGTAAATCATCTGCAAATGCTTGTAGTTTATATTCTTCTCCTCTTATTTTAAGTCTCTTAATATGTGTATTTTCTCTAATCATATCATTCAATATTTCAAGTACAAATAAGAACAATAATGGAGAGAGTGGACAGCTTTGTCCTGTACCTTTTTGTATTTCAATGTTTCTTGTTAAATCTCTATTTACAAGAATCCTTGCTTGTTGCTTAGTATAAATTGCTCTAACCATTGTACAAAAATACAGATAGTAATTGTTGCAGCATAAAGTTCCAAGAGACATTATCAAATGCTTTTTCAGCATTCAGAAAAATTAATGCTCTGTTTCTCTGGATATGCTTTGAAATATTCAATTACATTCAATATAGTCCTTACATTATTTCTAAATTGTCTTTTTGGTTAAAAAGTCAGCTTGGTCTTGATGGATTATTTGTATTAAAACTCTTTTCAATCTTGTGGCCAAAATAGAGGCATAAATCTTATAGTCTACGTTTAGCAATGAAATGAGTCTGTAATTTTTAACTTCTTTTTGATCCATGTTTCACTTATATATCAAAGTTATTAGAGCTTCATTCCAAGTTTCTGGTATTATACCTTCACTTGTTATATTTTGTATTACATGCTTTAGAGGAAGTATCAATTGATCTTTGAAGGTCTGATAAAATTCTGCCAGGAAACCATCAGGGCCTGGAATTTTTCCTTTTTTTGTTTGTTTCAGGTTTTTGTTCTCAGGTTCGGAGGGGGCAGTTATTTTTGGGTTCCTGAATCACCAGTCTTCTCAGTGATTGGCTGAGAAAAAAACCTGATAAATATCAATAAGGTATTTATCAGGTATCTTCTTGGCTCAGTTTATACCGAGCACATGCCCCTAGTCATAGCCCTAGGATCTGGCTCCCTTCCAAGCATAACAATCTAGTGTCCTTTCTGTTCTATGAGGCAAAGGGATATAATGTGACAGCCCAACATTGTAGTAACATGCATGCATTACATGATTTTCTGGCAAACTTGGCAAATCATAAGGGCTTGGATCTACTTACCCTGTCTTAAACTATTCAGAGATCATTATTAGATATCTGTAAACAATGCATTTTATATTGTTAAAATAATCAAATACATTTAGTTTTGATAGTAACATTAATTATTACTTATATTTCAATCCCCTCCATTTCTATTTTTCCCCTGAAAATGAATCCCCCCCCCCGGCTTCAACATTTCTGTTGATGCTACCTTACAAAGATGATCTGTTCTACTGGAAAGTCCACATGACATATAACATTATTAATATGAGTTCCTTTGAGATAGAATAGTTAGTACAAGAAAGCGACTTTTACTTTAAAACTAACATACAATTTATATAATAACTACTCTATTTGCTCAAATTTATACCTTTATATTGCTATTTTTGTTTATTTTGACATTGTGACATATGTCTTTCATTTCTGATTTCATCATTTATTAAAGGACCAGTTTGGCTCAGCACTAAATCTTTTCTTATGAAGACAGGAGCTATATGAAAAACAAAACTGATCTGTGCCATAAATTCAAGTAGAAGGATACTTAAAAAATAAATAGTTAGAGCTGCATATTTGATTAATTGATACACTAAGTAATCCAACCTTACTTTGGAAATATTTGAAATGACAGCTTTCCTTTTTCTTTAAAACACCTAATGGTTATTCAGTTCAAAACCTATATTTTCCACAAATCTTATAGGGAAAAAGTAAGGCTTATTTATAGTGGTAACTGCAACATTTACACTTTCCTTCATTTCAGTACTGAATTTATGATTAATGGTTTCATATACAAATTATGTTAGTTTATTCTAACACTCATAGGGCTAATAATATGTACCACTGCATAATACTGCCTTTCTTCTCAGAATGTAACACTAAATCTGTAACCTTGACTTGGTTCTAAACCACAAGCATCTAAGAAACTGCTTAACATTTTTCTAATGCTTTATACTGACACTGTGAACTCAGTCCAGGAATATTTGTCACAAGACATAGGAAAAACCATGTACAAAAAGTATACATCATAATTTATGTAGAACTACTTTGGGCAGGCATGGTTGGTGACAGTTTCTTGTTGGGTCTATATAAAAGGATTTTATGAAATGATATGACCCTAAAAGCCTCTCATGACATAGAACTCACATAACTAAGAGATCATCACTTACCTCATTATTCCATATGTCAGTTATGGTCTTCAGGCTATCATCTGATAGCTGTTCTCCTGCGCAGAGTATTAATCCTGCCATTTACCATATCCCCTGCTTTTTCTATCATAACCCCTACTCTACAGAATGGGCTGCCTTCCATGGAGCCACTATCTCAGGAGGTTTTTAGGAGGCAATGAAAGCCATTTCATTAGCTAGGGTTTTTAAGGGGGTATGGGCTGCAGACATTAGGGGGATTATTTGGATTTTCTTGTAATCTGTATGCTTTAAATTTGTAATCTGTAAGCAACCTTGAGCTATGGGGATAGGTGAGTTATAACTAACTAACTAACTAACTAAAGCCCTGTTCACACAGCGCATTTGCCATGGAGAGCCACGATTGAGTGGTGGGGACGATCACACCGCAACATCTGGCAAGTGGAGTGCACCTGTGGCCAACCTGTGGCATACCGCCGAATATATAGAATTAAAAAATACCTGGTCGAAGGTACTTGCAACCGGTTTGCCATGGGCTGCCTCCAGACTCCCGCGGTGCGATTATGCCAGTGCACTGCTTTTCCCTATGGCCCCTCGTTGATGCAGAGGGAAGGAACTGTGGCATGCCGCTGACGCATTGGATTGCATTCTGGGACGTTAAATTGTCCCACCGCAAATAGCCACACCTCCCCCCCCGCATTATCCAGCCCGTGTGACCAGGGCCTAAATACTGTAGACTTTATCAAGAGATGATACTTGTAAAAAAAAGATACTTTTGTAATGGCTTTTTAAAAAGGGAGTGAACATGAAAAAGGCTATGTCCCTAGGTGTCAACATCAGGCTTAACTTGATCCCAAAGCTGAAAGCCCCAGCAGAATGTTTTTAAAAGTTAGAAAAATTATCTAGACATATGCTTATATCTCTCCTACTAGAATTGATAGGTCATCATAGGCCCCTGCCACACGGGGGGGGGGGGAAGCACGGGCAAAGTGCGGCTTTTGAAAACGACACCAAATGAGACACGTGGCGGCGGGATCACATAGATCCCTTGAGCCACCGTGCAGTGCCTCCCTGGCACGATCAGATGCCGGGGAGGAAGCCACTGAAGGAAGAGCATGGCAGCCAAACTGCACATGTGTGTGCATGCACAGTTCGGCCAGGAGCCTGGATTGCTCCAGACAATGGATGTTGCGGTGAGACCCAGATGTTGCGGTGAGATCACACCCGTTTGCTGCGCCCCCGATCCGTTCCTCTCCCGGGCCAAAACCTTCCGTGTGACCGGGGTCACTACGTTTGATTTGGGCTGGATTGTGCCTTACATAGATTTCTTTCAAGGAAAAGGAACAAAAAATATATTTCATTCATTAGTTCAGCAATGCCACTTCTTAGTTCATGAACTGGAATGATATAAGCAGCATTTCTGCTAATTTCATTATTCTGGGAGAACTTTAAATTGCTAGCTCTTGCAAACCAGCAAAGCCATGAATGCTGCTAGTTGGATGTTCTCCTGTTTCAAGATCAGCAACACCATGCTTTTATGCTGGGAACCATTCATATAAATTGTTAAGTAGTATGTATGAAATGGCTTATGTTATTTTCTGGTTTCACCACCAATTTTATGTGGCTTTGATTTAGTTTAGTTCTGGTCTACCTAACCTCATGAGTTAGAAGCTCAAATGTATATCAGAGATGGAGCCCAGTAAGTTGCTTAAACATTATATAATTTAGTCTTGCTAAGAGCCACTGCCATACTAAAATCAAATCCCTGCGATGGTCAAACTATCTGTCTAGAAGGTAGAAACAGTACTTATCCAGTTCAGTGATAAAAGGTTAGAGATAATAATCAATTTCTATATTCTTAATGGAAAAAATATGCCTCAAAGGATAGAGCAATGTGATCCAAAATAGTTTTATCATACTGGGCACATTATTTATACCATATCCCTTTATAACTGTTGCAGGCATCTGCTGTACTTGGTAAAATAATCTACCCTGCCTTCTGCATAGTGTGCTATATTTTATTATTATTAAATTGTGTGTAACAGCATTTTCCACCCCCAAGGAATGTTTTTATTATGCTACTTAAAAACATCTTAATAAACAAGATGAGAATTCTTCCTAAAGAGGACAAGGTGCATTTGTTTAAACCAAATATGGAACAAATTGAGTATTAGTATACAGGGAGAAAGTAAGATTGATGATCTGACAAAACATTAATTAAAAAAAAAGAATGTTGCCAAGACTTAACTTGTATAATTGAACTGCACATAATTCAAAAGCAAAATTAATTCATTTTCCCTTATTTGATAACAAATCAGCTTTCTATTGAATATGCTTTTCTTTTTCCTTTTTCTCAGAAGTACAAGTAAGATATATTTAAACTATCCAGTAAGAAATGGTGTTACTTAAACTGTGTTTGCAATTTAAACTTCAAGAAATTCATAGAGATGGCAGAAAAATTTACTCATTGGTGAAACAGTTTTTGCAGCAGATTGGTATACTGGTTTGCAAACACTGATTCTGGATTGCTTTAATTACAGGAAATAAAATAATTGGCATGGTTTTGTTTTGAGCAATTTACAATGTTTCTTTTGCCCAATACACACTGAATTTCTTTTACATGATTTATTGCAATAGTACTTGTGTCAGAGAATATTTTGTTACATTTACTTGTTAATTGTAAGCAGTTGTGAAGATGAAATATTATTACATCTTCAAATGCCAAGAGTATACACATAATCCCTACCAACACTTTGATAATTACATTATATTGTAACATGGAATATAGAGTCTGTGAACATTTTTTTTTTTACTTCTACTTGTTTGGAAATGGTTTAGTAAACTTTAAATCTGCCTTGAAGATAGTACATATTCTTCTCTAGGCAATACGAAATGAAAAATACAGATCTGGGCATTTGTAAGATAAATTGCTAATATGTAAAAGAATGCAATGCTAGGGATCAGTAAGATTTTTTTTTTGATCCACAAGCATTCACATGCAATGACCTTGTGAAAAATCAAGGATTGTTTCCAGTAGTACTAACTGAAGCAGGGGTGGTTTTTGTCAGTTCCCCCTTCCACTGCAAACCTCCAGTTCACCCATCCTGTGACCCCTTTCCCAAAAATCTGAATTTTTCATAGGCAAGAAAATCCTGTTCTACTGATGGAAATCTCTTTGATCAGTGACAGTTTCTGTGGAGTTGTGATCCTTTAGCAGTGTCTTTTCCCTTTACATTTTCATTCCCCCCTGCTACCACAACTTTCAAAGAAGATGGGTCTTTGTCCTCTCATCTACATGAGCAACCCAATATATTGTTTTATTGTCCTTGTGAGTTTCACAGTGCTGCCACCAGAGACCTTAACCACCCCCTAAGCCCCAAATTACATATAAACTGCATTCTAGTAGACAGCAAAACCATCTTCAAAGATATGTAAGTAGTCTTCATCAGGGATGTGCACAAAGAAAAATCAGTATTTTTCAGGTTTGGGTGTATCAAATAAAATAAAGAGGATCACTTGGGACAGTGTGGAGCTGACAGTTCTGTGAGGCTGAGGCTGGCTCGCCCAAATAAAAGCCGGGGGGTGGGTGGGAATTGGCCTTTGGGGGGCTGAGTCATATCAGTAGCAGAATACAGATCTCTGATATGTTTTCGGCTTAATAAATACCCAAAATATACTAATAAGGTATTTTTTGGTATTAATTTGGTCTGGTTTATACTGAACACACACCCCTAGTCTTCACCTCACTCCTTTCATTTTACTATTACACTTATGCTATAATAATAAATTAGACAGGCTGATTTAACAAAATCCAAGATAATATTTATTCTTTAAGAATAAGTAAAACTAATAAGAAAATAACAAAATTATAGAAAACAGGAATATTTCTTTTTTTCATTTTTGTCACATTCTCTCTCTTACTACCCCTTTTCTAGCCCCTGCTGAAAAACCAAAAAACCGCAGCTCCATAAGAACATAAGAGAAGCCAATATTGGATCAGGCCAATGGCCCATCCAGTCCAACACTCTGTCATACAGTGGCCAAAAATACCAGGTGCCATCAGGAGGTCCAGCAGTGGGGCCAGAACACTAGAAGCCCTCCCACTGTCATTCCCACAAGCACCAGGAATACAGTGCATCATTTGCCCCAGACTGAGAGTTCCTATCTATAAAAGGTAAAGGTTCCCTTGCTCGAAAGCCAGTCGAATCCGACTCTAGGGATGCAGTGCTCATCTCCGTTTCAAAGCTAAAGAGCCAGCGCTGTCCGAAGACGTTTCCATGGTCATGTGGCCGGCATGATTAAACACCGAGGCGCACGGAACGCTGTTACCTTCCCACCAAAGTGGTACCTATTTATCTACTTGCAATTTCTTGCTTTCGAACTGCTAGGTTGGCAGGATACTATCTATACCTTGTGGCTAATAGCCACTGATGGACCTTTGATCCATATTCGCTCTTGAAGCTGTCCATGGTTATAGCTGCCGCCACCTCCTGTGGCAGTGAATTCCATGTGTTAATCACTCTTTGGGTGAAGAAGTACTTCCTATTATCTGTTCTAACCTGACTGCTCAGCAATTTCATTGAGTGCCCACATGTTCTTGTATTGTGAGAAAGGGAGAAAAGTGATTCTTTCTCTACCTGCTCTATCCCATGCATAATCTTGTAAACCTCCATCATGTCATCCCTTAGTCATTGTTTCTCAAAGCTAAAGAGCCTCAAGCGCTTTAACCTTTCTTCATAGGGAAAGTGTTCCAACCCCTTTATCATTCTAGTTACACTTGTCTGCACTTTTTCCAATGCTATATATTTTTTGAAGTGTGGTGACCAGAACTGTACACAGTATTCCAAATGAGGTTGTACCATTGAACAGGGGCATTATGATACTGGCTGATTTGTTTTCACTTCCATTCCTAATGATCCCCAGCATAGCTTTGGCCTTTTTTATTGCAGTCATACACTATCTTGACATTTTCAGTGAGTTATCTATTTTTGGCTCCAATGTGCATCACTTTGCACATGGCCACATTGAACCTCATTTGCCACGTTGACGCCCACTCGCCCATCCTCAGCAGATCCCTTTATTTTTTTTTAATTCTATTTATACCCCGCCCTTCCCACAAGTGGGCTCACACTTGTACCTCACAATCCTCCCTGGTTCTCATCCACAAATTTAGCCAATTCACTGCTTACTCCCAACTTTAGATCATTAATAAACAAGTTAAACAGCATCGGACCCAGTACTGAGCCCTGCAGTACTCCACTGCTTACTGTCCTCCACTGAGAAAATAGTCCATTTATACTCACTCTCTGTTTCCTATTAATTAGCCAGTTTTTTGATCCACAAGAGGACTTGTCCTTTTATCCCAGGACTATTGAGCTTACTTAGGAGGCTTTGATGAGGAACTTTATCAAAAGCTTTCTGGAACTCAAGGTAAACAACATCTATTGGGTCCCCTTTGTCCACATGTTTGTTCACTCCCTCAAACAACACTAACAGGTTAGTGAGACAAGATCTTCCCTTATAAAACCCATGCTGAGTCTGCCTCAATAGGTTTTGTTCATCAATGTTCTTTTCTTAATAAATTCCTTAATAATAATTTCCTTAATAATAATTCTTTCCTTAATAACAGTTTCCACCAACTTACTCGGTATCGATGTCAGACTGACTGGCCTGCATAATTTCCCAGATCTCCTCTGGAACCCTTTTAAAAGATGGGAGTGACATTAACTACCTTCCAGTCCTCAGGAATGGGGGCAGATTTTAAGGAAATATTACATATTTTTGTCAGGAGATCCACAAGTTCACATTTGAGTTCTTTCAGAACTCTCGGATGTTTTTAAGTTGTCTATCAGTTGTAGGACCTCCTCTATAGTCACCTCAATCTGACTCAGGGCTTTCAACACCCCTCCCGAAATCAGTGGTTCTGGAGTGGGCAAGCACTTATCATCTTCCACAATGAAGACAGAGGCAAAAAATGCATTCAGCTTCTCAGCCATTTCCCTATCATCCTTCAGTACTCCTTTTACCCCTTGGTCATCCAAGGGCCCCACTGCCTCCCTGGCTGGTTTCCTGCTTCTAATGTATTTGAAGAAAGTTTTATTGTTGGTCGTTATTTTTTTTGCAATATGCTCCTCATATTTCCTTTTTGCCCGCCTGATCACAGACTTGTATTTTATTTGCCACAGCCTGTGTTCCCTTTTATCAACTGCACTGAGACTAGCTTTCCACCGCTTAAAGGAATCCTTCTTTCCTTTTACAGCTTCCATTACTTTGTTTGTTAACCATGCAGGCTTTTCTTATACCTATTTGTGCCTTTTCTAACCTGTCGTATATATTTTTATGAGCTTCTAGGATTGCAGTTTTAAATAGTATCCAAGCTTCCCCAATGGTTTTGACCTTTTCTACTTTTCCTTTCAGTTTCTTCCTCACCTGTCCCCTCATTTCAGAGAAGTTACCCCTTTTAAAGTTAAAAGTGGTTGTGTTGGTCCAATTAACTGCCCTCTGCTGCTAATTTTATCTTATCAGGTTTAACCTTTGAAGCACAGAGCCCCTCACATAATCACTATGCAAAGTCTATAGATTTTAACTGATAGCAACCTGTAAAGGAAAATAAACGAGTAACCCTTTCAACTAATTACACAGTCATATCACACATTCAAATCCACTCACTGACAAATATGTGTCACAGATACTTTATCTCTTGCAAAGGCTCACACTCAACATGTTAGTACACCTTTTCTTTTTCACCATTTCCAAATGGGGTTGCAACTTGGTTGGGCGACAGACAGAAAAAAAAGCCATTGCTAGGATGAAATCCAGCAAGGCAACTATAATGGACAGCCACCTGATACAAATCTTCATGGATTACTGGTAGGCCCATAAATCACTAGTTCTATGGACTGGAGTCTCCATGTATGGCCTATTAAGGGAGGAATTAAGGGAGGAGATTTTGCATAATCTTCCATCTATGAATATCATATTGTCTGTCCATTAAAATGAATCTGAAGTGATGGCAGATGGGGAAGTTCTAAATGTAACTTTAGTATTGCCATGTGCACAAAAAAATCCCTTGTTTGAGATAGTCTATCCTATCCTAAGTGCTATCTATTTCCACTGAAGACAAAGGTCCGTTCTGGACCTGGGTTTTGCTCCACATTTTCTCAGCACACGATTCAGTTCCCCTTTGCTTCAGAATATCTGTTTTTATTCTGCATTTATTTGATATTTGTGCATTGCTTCAAATTCTGGTTTCTGCATTGGCTACTCATTAAGTCTATGTCAGCTTGCCATTATATTACTTCAATGGTTGAACAGTAGATGGTGCCAATTCAGTGCTCGGTTCATTGATGAATGCGAGAATCGATCAAGCAGCAGACTGGCATGTCTCCGGGGGAAATGGTGAATAAATAAAAGCAGGTCATGGAGATTGGAGATAACGGGAATGAAGATGCGAGGTGATTTTAGCAGGCATATAAGGGCATCAACACACAGAGGGAGGCGGATGGATGCCAAGAGGCAAATAGTTCCAGGGGGAGGGAAACATCATAGGAAGGAAGAGAATGATAGATGTAATTTCAGGGTAACACAACAACATAACATAACAGCATGCACACACAAACAACCCTCCGCTCTCTTGTGCCTCGGCGGTTATTACCCACGTAGGAGATGCTTTGGATGGTGGATTGCACCTGACCGAGCCCCCCCTGAAATCTAATGAAGCTTCCTACCTTAATTCTTGCTACACCATTACCACCATCCCTCAGTGGTGGCCGTTTTTGCTGTTGATAAGTAGATATGTTTCAAATCAGTGGGGTTATATAAATTTATGATACAAAAAGTGTTGCAATCCATAAAGCAAAAAGATCAGAGGACTGCCACCTGGTAGATATCTAAGAGTAATTCATGGTGAGGTGATAAATACAGGGGCAGAAATAGGGATGGGGGGAACAGATCAATGAAGCCATGTCAAGTTGCCTGCTTATTGTTCACCATGAATAGGAAGGGGAGAAAGGAAAAGGTGCAGTGCAAAATCACATTCAGATATCCTGGGCAATGCCATACTGACTGCGAAGTCACCCCTGAATGGCCACAAAACTATGCAGAAGGTAAAAAAAAAAATAGATACACAACGAATGTGAAAGGGGCATGCAGTGCAGAGGGAGATTAATGTCCCAACGTGGCTGTGGAAAAACTGCAGGGAAACAGACAGGTGCAGAATCAGCCAAAGTCCACAGCCTGCTTAGTTAACTTCAGCGCTACCTGCAACATAAGGCAGTCCTGATATACAGTCCAGCCCTGCTTAAATTGGAGCTATTGTTTCATGCTTCCTTCTTCCCTGAATAGATGGAAGAGCTATGGCAGGTTTACAGATAGTTTGGAGCAGAAGATCCTGGAGACATACATGGCATTTAGGAAACTCTAGGGCAGGGATCCCTAACATTTTTCACTCTGTGGGCACCTCTGGAATTCTGACATGGTGATTGGTACAATCACAAAATGGCTGACATAGGGAGCAGAGTCAATCACAGAATGTCAGAGAGTGAGGTTATACACAATAGTATATCTTCAACATTTCAGGCAGAAGTCTTATTTAACAGGATGCCTTTTAAAACAAACCTATTGATTTAAATATTTTCTTGCATAATCACAGCTTATCTCCAATCACACAGTGAAGACCTTCACCCTGTGGTGGCAGCTGCTCTAGTATGTACAGCTTCTTTCTCTAATCAAAATTCAAACTGCCTTTTTTTTTCTCTTGTTTCCCATATACTTTTTATAGTTACCAACATACAGGCCCCTGGTACTAGACTAATTTCTTAGGTCAATGAGTATTGAGGGAGTATTTAGCTATATGAACCAATGTTCTGAATCAGGATTATTCAGATCCTTATGTCTATGTGGGGGAGCAAATACCATAGTCAGGGTTACTGTAGATGTACAATAGCTATACAAATTGGTAACCGTGTTCCCACACTACCTTGGGGACTGTATTTGCATGGAAATGTGGCACTAAAATGTTTTAAATAAACAAGTAAATAAAATTATAAATATTGTTAAAGGTGACATATTTTATGTTCAATAACCATATAACCTTTTGTACCACTCAAAAACCTTGGAAACCAGACATAGCTAATGGCAAAAAGATGTCTGTCCATTTCTAAGTTATGATATATGCATGCCATTTCTGCTTCCCTTCCCCCATCTGACAACAAGTGCTAAGAACCTTAGCCCTTCAGTGCCCATATAAAGAACTTGATGGAGTACCAGGAAAGTTAAAAGCATATAGAATGAATGAGGGACTTGTCTGAAATGAAACTTCCCATTTCTTTGAACAATCAGCACCCTGAATACCCTGATCGGTTCCAGAGCTATAAATCAGAAACCTTGTCTCTAAATTCTTGGGTTTTTATTTTTAAAAAGTTGAATCAGAATTTTTGAGTGTGTTTACCCAGTTCCAGCTGATACATCAACTGTATCCATTCCCAAGTCAGTCAGATCTAGCCTAGGTGATCAGTGCCTTAATTACATCGAAACTGGATGACTGTAATGTGCTCTACGTGGAGCTACCCTTGGAGACTGTTTGGAAGCTGCAGCTAGTGCAAAATCCTGTGGCTAGACTTCTGGCTGGGCCTAGCTACCAAGATCATATGCCCCCAATACTACAGCAATTATAGTGGCTACTGATCCACTCCTAAGCCGAATTCAAGTAGGTTTTGTCTTTTAAAGCCCTACATGGCTAGGAACTGGGGTAACTGAAGTACCATCTTCAGTTTGGTGTAGTGGTTAGGAGCACAGACTCTAATCTGGGAGAACTGGGTTTGATTCCCCACTCCTCCACATGCAGCTGCTGGCGTGACTTTGGGTCAGTTACAAGTTCATTCAGAGCTGTCATGAGCAATTCTCAAAAGAGTTCTCTCAGCCCACCTACCTCATAGGGTGTCTGTTGTGGGGAGGGGAAGAGAAAGGAGATTGTAAGCCGCTCTTAGACTCCTTCAGATAGTGAAGGACATGGTATAAATCCAATCTCCTCTTCTTTCTCCTCCTCCTCCTCCTCCCATACATTCCTGCCAGGGAATTAAAATCATGGGGAGATACCTTCCTGACAGTCCCAACAATGGCAGCCCCAAATATGGGACAACCCCCCCCCCCCCAGGAGATATGCCTGGACCCCTCATTGTTGATCTTTAGGAGGTAGGTAAAGACTGTTTTATTTAGGACTGTATTTTGATTGATTTAAGCTTTTATTATTGGGTATTCTATTTGCAATTTTTCAACTGTGACTTTTATGGGTTTTATAATTATTGTTTTTATTGTGTTTTTACAGTGTTTTATTTATGTCATAAGCCACCTTGAGTTCCTCAGTGAAGAAAGTTGGCTAATAAATGTTTTAAACAAAACATAACAAAAATAATATATCCAATGGTGTCTCTCTGCACATTTTTTTTTTAAAAAAACCTTGGCTAGGTTGCAGCCACATTTACTGGAGCCTTCTAACAGCTGGACATCTTTTGACTTACACTCAAATTTAAAAATTGGAGCTCTTTAAAATTTTTGTTTTTCATTTAGCTTTTTGTTATAGGCATTTACTTGGATGTACTAATTAACAGTACAGAGAGATTATATTTGTCAGGAAAAAGGTATATCAGTTAAAAGTCTGTCATAGCCAGGGTAGCATTAAAACAAGACAAGAAAGAAGACCCGCGAAACTCGCGGGGGGGAGCTCCAAACTGAGCTGCTGGAGGAGGAACCAGCAGGAGCAGGTAAGCTTCCCCCCCATCCTGCCGGTTCCTCCCTGTCCTTCACCCCCCGCTGGCCTGGCGGCTGCCCGGACCCCATGGCTACCCTCCCACCCGGCCGGCTGGCTCCGAGGCAGTGGTGGCGAGGCCGGCTACTTCCCCCCCCAAGTGAGGCTGGCGGCGATGCTGGCTGCTTCCCCCCCAAGCGAGGGCCAGCGGCTTGCAGCCACCCAGGCTTCGCGGCCGCCCTTACACCCAGCCAGCTGACTCCGGGGCTGCGGCGGCAGCAAGGACAGCTGCTTCCCCCCCCAGCGAGGCTGGCGGCGAGGCCGACTGCCTCCCCCCCAAGCGAGGGCCAACGGCTTGCAGCTGGCCAGGCCTCGTGCCCTCCCTTCCTCTCACGGGTCTGGCCGGCTGGCTTCAAGGCGGTGGCAACGAGGCCAGCTGCAGAGCGTTTCCTGCGCATGCGCAGGGAACGCTCTGTCAGTTGTGAGGAGATTTACGTTTCCCCCCTTTTTTAACTTTTCAGATTTTTGTGCACACCTGGGGACCACCCCACGTGTGCACAAAACTCCCCCTCCCCCCCAGGTGCCCCCGGTGCGCGGATTTAGCTATCCGCACACCAGGGGGTGACTTGGCTATTAGATATATAGATAAAGCACATGGAACTAAAAACAGATCAACCTATGAAAGTTTTCGTAGTTTAATTTTTAGATTGAACCCAGGGTGATCCATGAAAGACTTCAAACTCAGTTTGGCCTCCAAATCCATTAAATAGACAAAATTTACAATTGCAATATCTCTAATACCACCAAATAGAAATTTTAAAAGCAAACCTAATATTGGGATAGATTAGAAGAACAGTTGAGGCTACTATGATGAAGAAAAATTGCCGAATGCCATCAGTTTTGTTTAGGATATTCCAGTTTCTCCCTTCTTGAAACAAAACTGCACTCATTCCCCCCCGCCCCCAACAACAGTAATAGAATCCAATATACATTTTAGCGCTGAAACTGTCACCTTATGTATTTGCTTTTTTTGTCAATTTTATGTAAATAATACAAAAGAATAAATGGTGTACAATTTATAAATAACAGCAATGCAATAAAAGAAACAAACAGTCTGAGAATACCAGGAATGAAAGAAATTATGAAACAAAAAGGCCTAGAATAAGAACAGACAATGAAAATGGACATATCTGTTCCTGCAGCTGCTGTGTCGGCCTAAATCTGCAATACCTCATTCAAAGTCTCACTCAGCCTGAGCACCTCTTACAATAATCATTCATAGCTTTTTAAGTGGAGGCCAGAGGACAATTGCAACTTGGCCAGTTTCCAAAATACATCAGGACTATTCTTGATTAGGAGCTGGGTTGTGCTTGATCACAACATCTTAGTAATATGTGCTTAATTACATCCACCCCCATGTAAGTGGTGTTTTATTGCCTTCACACTTAGTGACCTGATTCATCCTACTATCTTGATGACTTGCCCCTGTATGACTCTATTCACTCTTAAGCACTTCCATAATGCTGCACTATGTAGTTATATCTGGGAACTACGTGGACATCTTTTCCTTCCGGGTGCAGCTCTCCCTTCTGGTTGCACAATGACTGGATAGGAAGTATTACTTAAATGGCCTACATATGTGTGACCCCCAATGTTTGGAGCATCCCCCTTGCATGTCAAGAGCACACACATGGGTAAAATTAAATTGTGTATACCAAAGTCCAAAATTTGGTAGTAGCACTTCACTATGGCATTGGGGTTCTCAAATTAAAGCAGGTGGAAAATAGAATCAAAGTCTAAATCTTTATTTAGAAAAAAATAGATTCAGTAAAGCAGGAGGCACTCAGAAAGATGCAGGCTTGTACACATATCAAACTTTAACCCTAGACAACCTAACACCTAAGCAATAAAAGCACACAATAAATGGGGGCAAATAAAAACATAGAAGCCTCTCTGACCTGGTGAGGGTGTCCTGGGGATCCAGGGTAGAAGGGGAGTGAAGAAGGAAGAAGCAGGGATCGTGGCTGGCTCCGGATCTCCAAGGGTTTTGTGTTCAAGTTACACAGGGGCAGTAGCAAGGAAGTTTGGGGGAATGGTTACTGATGGTGGTGATGGTGGGAAGTTCTGGGGTCTGGAGGAGCTATATTAAGACAGTAAAAATGTTGGGAGGTAAGCAGACAGTGGGCTCCAAACCTGGGATTGGTTTGGAGCCAAGAAGTTTGAATCTTACTGCCAATTTGATTCTAATTGCCAGGTGGGGAAATTATAGATGCAAAAGTGATGAACCAAAGGAGGTGGGTAAATGAAGAGTATTGATCACTTGATCTATTCTGGAAGGTGAACAAAGAACTGAGTGTGAACTGATGGTCATATCCTGGGGAAGTAATAGGCTTAAGATAGGGATGATTGCTGACTCAAGCCTTCCATGCATCATAGCTAATCACTGATACATTACCTGCATTTTTGAGTGGGGAAAGGACTAATTCACTTACCACTCATGTAGAACTATTCACACTGTTTCCCTTTTGCTATGCTGGAAACTCTTTTTCCAACTTTGCCCAAGAAGATGGACACAACCACTTTTAACTTTAAAAGGGGTAAGTTCTCTGATATGGACAGGTGAGGAAGAAAATGAAAGGAGAAGTAAAAAGGGTCAAAACCATTAGGGAAACTTGGAGACTATTTAAAACTACAGTCCTAGAAGCTCATAAAAATATATAACACAGGTAAGGAAAGGCACAAATAGGTATAGAGAAAAGCCTGCTTAGGCCCCTGCCACACGGCAGGGAAAACACTGGCCAAAGTGCGGCTTTTAAAAGCCGCACCAAAAAAGAGACGCTGCGACGGGATCCCACCATCCCCTGAGCCGCGGTGCCGTTGCGCATGGGCACGATCAGATGACGGGGAGGAAGAGACAATTGGGAGGGGGAGGCTGCCGAGCTGCACATGCTCGAGCATGTGCAGTACGGCTGGGGGCCGGAGATGTGCTGGCGGAAAGACGCGCCGGCAATCCCACGGCCGGCAGTGATGCGGCCTTCCAAAAAGAACCACCTAGGTAGGTGGTTCTTTATTGCTGCAGGGTTTGGCCGGGAGGGGCAGATTGGGAACGGGCTGGGAACGGGTGCAGCACGATTCCCAGATGTTGCTGTGGGATCGCGCCCGTTTGCTGCCGCCCTGATCCGTCCCTCTCCCGGCCCAAAACCTCTCATGTGAACAGGCCCATGGTTAAAAAACAAAGTAATGGAAGCTGTAAAAGGTAAGAAGGATTCCTTTAAGTGGTGGAAAGCTAGTCTCAGTGAGGATGACAAAAGGGAACACAGGCTGTGGCAAATAAAATGCAAGTCTGTGTTCTTTCGACCACCAGAATAGGCCTCAAACGGGTCCTAACAATGTTTTCCTCCTATTGTAGACAAAACTCTCTTAAGGTTAATTATGGGAAAACCAAAATTCTAGTTTTCCCCAAGGCATGGAAACACACCTTGTGGAAAATAGATGAGAGGGAAATTGAGCAAATCAGATCCTTTAGGTACTTGGGTGTTTGGTTTCACTATAATTTAAAGTGGTCTTTCCATTGGGACCAATTGCTCCAATTGGCTAAAAACAGGATTTTGGCTGTTACCCATTTTTATTGCCTACAAGGAAATCAGTTTGTTCCGGCCGCCCTTCAAATTTTCCAAGCTACAGTAGTCTCTCACTTATTATATGGAATCCCTGTATGGATTCAGAGTTTTAACAAAGAGATTGATCAAATCCATGCAATCTTTTTATGGCATATTCTTGGATTGCCTAACTCTGTTACTTACTATTCCCTCTGTGCTGAGTTGGGTCTCCATCTCTTAGACTTGAGCGCATAGATCACCACTATTAAATATTGGCTTCACATCCATTTTAGTGCCCCTCAGAATAGCCTTATTGCACTCTTAACTATGGATCCATATGCATCTAAGTGGTCACAGGCTACAATCCCAAAAGTATGTTCAATTGGCATGGACCTGGACATCTTGGAAAATCAAGATGAGAATTTCATATACCGGACAATTTGTAGAAGCATCTGGGACATTGAAGCCCAAATAATCCAGGCCGGTGCCGGGGGTACTTGCTCCCCCCTTTCCCTCGGCCTCAGATATGTACCAAATAGTATGGCCCAATACTTCTCTGATTTAGTGATCCTGCTGCAATGCAGAGCCTTTATCCTAGCCAGATTTAATGTTTTCCCCTCATCTTGGGTTTCAGGTAGTTATAGAGGTATCCCAAAATGTGATAGAATTTGTAATTGCTCATCTGGAGAACTTGATACCTTAGATCACATCTTATTACACTGCCCCCTCCACTCACATCTTTGATTACTTTGGATTAAACCCATACTGTCTAGGATTAACTCTGAAAACGTAATTAGGTACCTTTTAGCTGATGAGTCATCTGAAGTCACTGCACAGATTGCTAAATTCTTGACTAAGATCTTGGCAGTAAGGAGTATTTTTTTAAAATTTGACTTGTTTTAAGAAGGCAGATGTAATGATACCTGATGAAGTAACTTATTTCTTCTCTTATATGCCAATAAAGGTGTTCTTTTGTTGTATTGATAAAAGGGAACACTGGCTATGGCAAATAAAATGCAAGTCTGTGATCAGGTAGGCAAAAAGGGAATATGAGGAGCATATTGCAAAAAACATAACGACCAACAATAAAACTTTCTTCAAATACTTAGAAGCAGGAAACCAGCCAGGGAGGCAGTGGGGCCCTTGGATGACCAAGGGGTAAAAGGAGTACTGAAGGATGATAGGGAAATGGATGAGAAGCCGAATACATTTTTTGCCTCTGTCTTCATTGTGGAAGATGAGAAGTGCTTGCTCACTCCAGAACTGCTGATTTTGGGAGGGGTGTTGAAAGCCCTGAGTCAGATTGAGGTGACTATAGAGGAGGTCCTACAACTGATAGACAAATTAAAAATTGATAAATCATCAGACTGGATGGCATACATCTCCTGACAAAAATATGTAATTTTTCATTAAAATCTGCCTCCATTCCTGAGGACTGGAAGGTAGCTAATGTCACTCCCATCTTTTAAAAGGGTTCCAGAGGAGATCTGGGAAATTACAGGCCAGTCAGTCTGACGTCGATACCGGGTAAGTTGGTGGAAACTGTTATTAAGGAAAGAATCAGTAGGCACATTGATGAACAAAAACTATTGAGGAAGACTCAGCAAGCCAATCCCTCTTCTATCTCCCCCCCATCTTTCCCTTTCTATCTGTTCCCCAAGCCAATCCCCCCTTCTTTCTCCTCTCCTCCTTTCCCCCTAACTTTGAGTCTGGCGTCAATGGCAATGTCTGGGAGGCCCAGCCAGTGCAGGCTCAGACACAAAGCCACCCAATGCTTTCCATCCCTGTTTGCTCCCAGCTTCCCAAGAGTGGAAAAGCCTGCAAAGGCCTCATCACTAGGAAAGCCATTGCTAAGGGCAGTCACATGCTCAAAACAGTCGCTTTCCAAGGAGAGGGAGGGGGAGAGAAGCCTCCTCATCTTCGGTAAGTCCATTCTATGTGCATGAGCAGAAATGGCTGTTGTACTTTTGGGGGGATTTAAGTATCCCCCATATAGTTTTTTCAACATTTTAGATTTTTCTGCAAGCCTGGGGACTGCCCCAGATATGCTGAAAGATCTCCCCCCAATCTCCCCCAGATCTGCAGAAATAAGTATCTGCACACAGAGCGACCCTTGGCTATTAGATATATAGATATGGAGCAGAGGTCCATCAGTGGCTATTAGCCACAAGGTATAGATAGGAACTCTCAGTCTGGGGCAAGTGATGCATTGTATTCTTGGTGCTTGGGGGGGGCAAAAGTGGGAGGGCTTCTAGTGCCCTGGCTCCGCTGGTGGACTTCCTGATGGCACCTGGTATTTCTGGCCACTGTGTGACAGAGTGATGGACTGGATGGGCCATTGACCTGATCCAACATTGGCTTCTCTAATGTTCTTATGTTTTCTTCAGGCTGAGTAGAATGTTGGACTTATTTAGGCTGCTTCCCTTCTATCAGGCTGGGAAACACCTTCAGGGATAGTGGAATTTATATTGAGTCCCATTGTAATTGTACTGAAATATGCTAATTCCCTCATGGATGTTTATATGCTCTGGTACCAGAAGGAGTGGTGCAATTGGCTCCACCCACTTTGTTGATTTTTCAGATATTTCTTCAAGTGACGAAGCTCCCATGCTGCTAGGAGGACATATGAATAAGACCTATGTCTTTGTACCTATTCTTATTACCTCATACGCCTCCACCTAACTACAACAGGACCTATGTCTTTGTACCTGATCTTATTACTTCATATTCCTTTGCTTAACTTCATTCTGTGTTCATTTCTTTTATTATACCTTTCACAGACAGAGTCTGCCAGCTCTGTAGTATTAGTATACCATCAAAATAAAATTTTCTGGCAGCTCTTTTGCATAATTGTTCACTAAGGACCATCTTAAGTGCTGGAACACTGTGTTTCATGTCATTCTTATCCCTTGTATTAAAGTGCAGTCATTGGTCAAAAGCCAGACTGCATGTAGTTAACATGTCAATGTAAAGTACTACAGGTCTAACCTCAATAAATATCAACCATGGCTAAATGAACCAGATAAGTAACTGTTTGCAAATTTGTTGGGAAATGTCTCCCTGAGACTTTATTTAGTAGTGTTTTTGTGTGTGTGGGTGAAGTAATTTGAGGATCAGGTTTCCTGTCTATTGCTTGAACAGTCAGCTGATTTACCCATACATTCTGCAGGCTCAAACGTGTGTATTTGTAAAAACAACTGGCATTTTTGCCTATTAAAATAAATTTCTAGCACAAGAAATAATAAAAACTGTATTCATTTCACCTTGTGGTTTCTAATTCAAAGATATAAACAAAGTCTAACAAAACCCTCTTTGTGAAGATTCATTTCAGCCTTTCAAAGTGTGCTGAAAATAGTCAAAGTAGATGCTTTTAGGGTTATCTTTCACTGAGGTGGTAAACCTGTGTCTGGGATACTGCGCATTAGACTGCTGCTTGTTGACTGATAGGATTCAATATTCCTCCAGATGAGAAAAGAAATTCTTCCACAAAAGCAAGAAATTAAGGGGAAGATACATAGCTTAATGTTTCCCCAATACACTAGTTTTCCATGCAGAAGGAGTTTTTAATTGGCAGAGCATTTAGTCATGTCAGGTGGATTTACTGCCTCATGGAGAACTAGGCCTTAATATCTTGTCTTACACAATATACAGGCAAAGGAAGTAAACAGTAATGACCATGTCTGCAGGCATGCCTTAGACTGTCTGATCCTTTAACAATTACAAAGAAGAAAACAATATAGTGGTGAGATCATTACCAATGAAACTGTAATCTTTTCTTTTCACTGAGATTCAAACAGCACAAAATTAAGCTTCAAAAAGAGGCCAATAGCTATTTAAAGGGGATTTATCTTAATTATTGTTTCTCTCATCTGCTGAAATCATTTAAAGTAGCATTCTAAATGGAATGGCTTGAGAAACTATAAAAAGGAGTTGTTTCCTGCAGAACTAGTAAGCTAGTGGTTGTTTTTCAATGTGTTACAACAAGGACATGGCCCACTGGAACTACTGAGAGAAATTGGAGTTAACTGTCTCAGTTGCTACCACAGTCGTTTTGTACCTTGCACTGTAGACATCAGTGCTGGGTCAGTGCATTGCAATGCTAACTAACAGCTGAGAAAGCAATGGTTCGGTTAACTAGCCTAATGAGGATTCCCCCATATACAGATGGAAGATTTTGTCAGATATTTCTGAAAATATTTGCCCTCATACTCCAGAATGAGTACACAAGTCAGCAGAATGTTGGTTACACTAGGATGACTTTGGGCTGATCAGCATCATGAACAAATGAAGAGGGTTACCAATCAAAGAACTGATGTGCCAGAGAAAGAGGGCAAGGACAATATCAGCACTGCCACCGCCATTGGCATCTTCAGTAGCACCAGTACACATTAATGCTTTTGTAAGTGGGGGAGAGATTTACAAAGGGCATCACTTCCCACATCCATTGATGTGGGGCAGTTTGGTGTAGTGGTTAAGTGTGCAGACTCTAATCTGAGAGAACCAGGTTTGATTTCCCACTCCTCCACTTGCAGCTGCTGGATGACCTTGGGCACGCCACAGTTCTGTCAGAGCTGTTCTCTCAAGGACAGTTCTGGAAAGAGCTCTCTCAGCCCCACCTACCTCATAGGGTGTCTGTTGTGGGGAGGGGAAGGGAAAGGAGTTTGTAAGCCACTCTGAGACTCCGAGTGAACAGCGTGGTATAAATCCAATCTCTACTTTTCTTCTTCTCATTGCATGAAGTCTCGTAAGTGCTTTGTTCTTCAGAATGGAGACTTAGAGCCCAGTAACAAGCTTCAGGGTAGATTTTCTACCAGTTCCCATTCACAGTATAATTCAGCTTTGAAAAGCAGTGATGTGGTGATGGGGGGAACTCCAATCCAATCCAATCCAAATACCTTTATTGGCATAAAAAAAGAAGAAAGATACAACATGGCAAATTTACAGAGGATTTCAATTATAAAATCAGTTAGGCATCAGATAGGAGAGCTAATCTTTTGCTCCCTGATTGTTATGGCAGCCAAAAGGTACTTTGCAACTAAGCTTGTAATATCAAAACATCGGTCAGATAGTAAAAGGATACTAACACAATAGGTTTTATTATACAGTCCCACATTTTCATAAAAATCACAAAGAAGTAAAACATGGACTACCGTTTTGTGGTGCCTTCCTTCACATGGACAGAGTCTTTCTTGATAGGGAATGTTGGCAAACCTCCCAGACAATACCACTGAGGGTAAAACATTGAGTCTTGCTAACATAAAAGAGAGGCATAACTGGGCTGAGGTAATCTGGGAAAGGTAAGCAGCAGGCAGTCCATCGTTTGAAAAGATACCAAATGCCAAGGGGAGCAAATTTTGTGTTCAAGAAAACAGAAAGTCTGTTTCTCAATATCTAAAATCCTCTGTTTCAAAGTTCTGAATGCCTGTGTTTCACTTAACATACAGAGGTTGTCCAAAGAAAGACCTATAGAATATATTTTCTTCTGAATATGAATATACCAATTGGAAACAAAGGAATCAGCTAGCATCATATGAATATAGCTAGCAGGTTCTGTCCTAACGTGTAGGTGTAGCCAAAACTTTAAGGTTAGTAGCCATGCCGTAGTCTCTATTAGATGCATTCCAGTCTCTAAGCTCATTGTAGCATAGCTAATACAATTGGAGACCCCCAAAATATGGTGTAAAACCATTTCCTGGATTTGCTTAAGCTGGGTGTTGAAGGTACTAACCCAAATGGGGATCCTGTATAATAGCTGAGAAACTTTTTTGGCATTAAAGACATAAATGGCAGCTGGGACAAATTGATTGCCCTTCTTGTAGAAAAAGATAACCACCACAGATGAACTACACCTGGCTGAAATGACTTCTTGCTTGTGTTGTTCTATCCACATGGAATTCACTGCCACAGGAAGTGGTGGCAGCTACAAGCATGGATAGCTTCAAAAGGGAATTAGATAAGCATATGGAGCAGAGGTCCATCAGTGGCTATTAGCCACAAGGTATAGATAGGGGCTCTGGGGCAAGTGATGCTCTGTCTTCTTGGTGCTTGGGGGGTCAACAGTGGGAGGGGTTCTAATGTCCTGGCCCCACTGGTGGGCCTCCTGATGACACCTGGTATTTCTGGCCACTGTGTGACACAGAGTGTGGGACTGGATGGGCCTTTGGCCTGATCCAACATTGGCATCTCTTATGTTCTTATGTTCTTATCCAGTTATGGTTGTATTGGAAAATAAATCAATGGAGGGAACTCCCCTTCAAGTGCACACACCTCTGACATCACCTGATGTGCACATGCAACCAATGTTCCCTCTAAGCTGTGGAGTCTCATGAGCAAAAATTCTACTTTGTGAGCTACTGGCATTAAAGTTGTGAGTGAGACATTTGGCTCCTGCATAAATTTGTTTGCTCCGGAGCCATCCTTTCTGAGCCAAGACAAAAATGTGTGAGCCGGAGGCTAAAAAACTATGAGCTAGCTCACACTAACTCAGCTTAGAGGGAACACTGCATGCAACTGAACTTGCCCCTGAACGGCCCCGTTCACACGAGGAGATTTGGCCCGGGAACGGGACAGTTTGGAGGCGGATCAAAGCAGCGCGATCACACCACAACATCTGGGAAGCGTTCTGCTTCCGCCTCCAAACTGGCCCAAACCCGGGAAGAACCGCCTCAAACTGAACCACCTACCTCGGTGGTTCAAACGGATGAGGCGCCTCTTCCCGGGCGTCTGATCGCCGGCGCTCCCTTGCGCCGGCTCAACCCCGGGCCGGAGCCGAACTGCGCATGCTCCGACATGCGCAGATCGGCCGGCTCCCGGTTAG
>NW_015162545.1:215807-251714 GCF_001447785.1 Gekko japonicus | reverse complement strand
CCCCCCCCAGTGTGAGACAGAATGTCATTTAGCTGAGTACCAGTTCCACATGCAAGGCCAGCTAGACAGGCACAGATTAGAGGTCTCAATGTGTGGATGAGAAAGTGGTGCTGGGAGAAAGAGTTTAGATTTATTAGGCACTGGGAAACTTTCTAGGACATGCCAAACCTGTTCAAAAGAATTGGACTTCACTTGAACCAAAAGGGAACCAAGCTGCTGGCACTGAATAACAAAAAGGTGGCAGAGCAGGTTTTAAACTAAGGCCAGGGGAAAACTGGCAGCAGCTGGAGAGCCTCCAGTTTGAGACAACTTTGTCCAAAGGACAATAGTGTATCTGCTCAGGATAATATTGGTAAGTGCACACTATAGTTTGGGAGTAAGAGTAGGATGACAAAGGAGAATCATTTGAGGAGACAAAGGGTCTGAGGGAGACAAGGACTGTTGGAGAGGGAAATGCTTTATAGGTGTCTATATACAAAAGTTTGAAGTTTCTGAGCCAAGATTAGGGAGCTAGAGTGCTTGGTGCTAAATGACAATTTAGATATAGTGGGTGTCTCAGAGAAATGGTAGAATGGGGAAAATCAATGGGATACAATCACCCATAAGGGAGGGACATGTTGGGGAAATGTTGCAATACACACACACACACACACACACACACACACACATCAACTAATCTTGTATATAAACTAATACTCTTGCACAAGTCTTCTTGAAATAAACTGGGGTTATGTGAGAACAATGCTCAGGACACTGACCCTATATGCATATGTATTGTTGTTATATCTTCCTTAAAGCCTGAGTGGAATTTGTATCTTCCCAATCTGCAATTAACTGCTAGGTCTTTCAAAACTACTTTTGAGATTTCTCATATCTGCAATATAACCATTGGGCATTGGTTCTTAATTACAAAGTTTCCCATAATCTCATTTTTTCATTAGTTTGAAACAGAAACTTATGAAATCATTATTATACACTTTGACATTCAGGCACCAGTTCTGAAGGTGGATGTATGATTATTTCCTAAACATAGTTCCTTCCTGATACTTTGCAGTGGAGCACACTAGAACAAATTTGTGCTTCCACCCATTTTATGAGATACACTGCAGAAGCCTAGATTTGGTTAATTAAAGATTTTATGACATACTAAAAGATACAATGCAGGGTAAACAATGCACCACACAAAATAAAAAAGCTGCATCACATACCAGCTCCATGGCTCTTTATAACTGCTGAAAAATACATTTAACCATTATTCTGTTCTGCTCTCATGGTGACTGCACAATGACCTTGGTCAGCAGTTTCAAGAGTAATACATCAATATGTGATGAGATTTATGAAGTGATGTTTGTGGCTCATATCATCTTTTGGTTATAAACAGCAATTTATTCATCTCTGCTAATGGTAGCTTATCATTAGGAAGCATTATGCACAACAATGACAGAATGGAAATTGATATATTAATTTTACCAATGTTATTAGCTATTTGAAGTCTTTAAAAGTCTCAATAATCTGCGGTAGTTAACAGTTTCACAACTATGTCCAAAGATTTTGGATACAATGCTTTTGCTGCATTTAAAGTATTTCCCATAAAAATTGAATTAAGAGAATCTTTCAAGTGTATTTCTTATAGTATAATTAACATAGCTGGCAGCATATTACAGATGGATTTTAACTCAATGCTATGGAACTCCAGGAGTTCTATTTGCTGAACTTATCAGCCAAATGGATCATCAAATAATGGCAAACTGCTCTCCTAACAGTTTTTCCATACTAAAAAAGGGAGCTAGGTGGGACAATATTGATCAGATTGTAGAACTGGGGTGAGGTTAATTCTTTCTTCCATGCTGTTTTTGTGATCAAACTGGCTGCAATTAGCCCTGTACAGAAAGAAGACAGGCTAAAACACTGTCCCTGTCTTCTTTTCCTACTGAAACTATTGCCACCCAGGGAGGGGAGGAAAAAAACAACATGTAGAAATGTTAAATCATTGTAGCCATAAGTCAAACTGAATCTTTGTATCTGCCTTTTAGGGTCAAAAACATGTTGGAAGATCATAATGTGTTCTTTGGTCTTAAGTACAGGATCTATGGCAAATACTACTAATAATTACTATGCATCACATAAAATAACAGACATGAGAGAAGAAAACTGGTGGAAGGAACAAAGATGACTCACCCACACACTATCAGAGTTTTCAGTAACCAGTCATCCACAACTGTACAGACAGTGTAGCAAGCTTATATAATAACAGGACTGCAGATGTGATATATGAGACTCACCAATCAAGCTTAAGTAGAATTGACTTCAATGGACTTATATGGATGTAAATCTGTTTTGGACTGAACTGTCAGTGGTATAGAGTGGATAGGATATTACACTTGTAACGGGGGGGGGAGGGGCTATGATTTAGCCATGAAGCCATTAAGCTCACTGGGTAATCCTGAACTGTTCAGTATCTCTCAGCTTAACTTATCCCATACAATGACTGTGAGTATACACTGAAAGGAAAGAAAACCCCTGTGTTCTACCCTGAGCTTCTTAGGGAAATGACAGGATTGATATAATCAATAAATAACACACAACAAGACAGACATGCCCATTATGCAACCCATACGATGTGGCTATATCAACACAAGTCACTGGGAGACCATGGCAAATCAGAGTTTTAGGAAAACCATGTCTTCTCTCAAATCGGTAGGATATTTTTCATATAGATCTTTTGGTCAAGATTTCAGCTACAGTTCACAAGACTATTAAAATACTACAATTTCTTTGCCACATTCTTTATGAATTTGTTATGTGGAATTTATTTGAATGGGGGGGGGTTGCACCATAATTATGTTTAGGATTTTTAAAAATTGTACTATCTCAGGATCTTTGTAGGTTCCCTAGAACTCTAAAGTCAGTCTTCTTTTCCTGATAAATCTGTTTGATACAGGCTATTTATTTATTCTTTATTCTTTAATTGATTCTGAAGGAAGAAGTCAAATGTATATAAAAGAAAGTCCCTTCACCATAAAATCAACAACCAGGCCAAACTGCTGGACATAGAGACACCAAATTCGGGGAGAGTGCTCCTACCATGGCATAGGTGCTCGCTAAGAAGGGGTAAAATGTGCTCCCCCCATTGATTCCTATGTGGCTCCCAGGCTACTGCCTCCCTGCTTCCTCCCCACTCTCTGATTGGTCAGCTGCAGAGCTCAGTATTCTGAGGTTAAAAAAAAAAAAACAATTACAGGGGACTGCACAGAGCTAATGACAGTTGAGGAAATCAGGAATGGCCAACCGCCTGTGAGGTGAAGCAAAGCTGCTGGCCCAGCCTCTCTGATGGCATCCAACACACTCCCCCCACCTCCTACACCTAACAGGTGGTTGTCTGTCAGGTGCAGCCCCACCTCCACAGGGACTTCTAATACTCCTCCCCCTCCCTCAGGTGTAGAAGAGGAGGTGGGATGCTTACAGCTGCTGGGGAGGTTTGCTCAGCAGGATTGCCTTAGCACTGCTGCTGGCCCAGCCTTCCTGATGCCTTTAAATACAATCTCCCCCAACACCAGACAGGCCGGTGTCTGTCAGGTGTAGGAGCAGGATCCATCAGGGATGCCACCCCAGCAGTATCACCTTAGCGATGCTGCTGGCCCAGCCTCTCTGATGGCTTCCAACACACTCCCCCACCTCCTACACCTCACAGGCAGTTGTCGGTCAGGTGCAGCAGTGTGTCAGCAAGCTGCCATAGAAGTCTGTGTATAGTAGAAACCCCCTCCCCTGCAGCCCTCCCTCGGCATCTGCGCATGCCTAGTGTAATAGGCACTACATGTCTGCTTCTCTCATGCATTCTTTCCTGTGAACGCTAGTGTATGCTTATCTGCAAGGTCAACAGGTGTGGAGAAGAAGAAGCTTGGCTTAGACTATAATGAGTTAGAGCGTGTGAAGTGCTAATTGTTTATCTTTATAGAAACGTTGCTTCTCAGGCTTTGGGCGCGAATCTGAGAGTCCACACGCACGAGCGGGAACCAAGTCCATTGGTTATTGTCGGTTTGAATTTGCTCTACTATCCCATGCTTTGACCCTTCCAAGTTATTCTAAACAGTGAACATGTTCCTGTTCCATCATGGCTTCAATAAAATACTACTTTGCATAAAACGTGTATTGGACTGATAGCTGTGGGGGATCAGAAATTCTGTTTAGAATCCCTTTTTCTCTATCGTACCGAATCTACTGGAACCAGTATGAGCGGTGCCGAAGAGGAACCATCTATGACGGAAGCTGGAGAGAAGACCACTCCAGTTACATCTACACCACCGGCAATGACAACGCTGGCATAGGGAGCGGATGGGGGAACTATCCTGAAGAAAACTCAACTGCCATGGCCAACAAACCTCCCGCGCCCAGCCAAAGCAGCGTGGGATGATTGGAGTAATTTTGATACGATGGCTGCTCAGGAAACTTTCTCCCAAAGAGGAGGAGGCCTCCGAGAAAGCATGTTCGATCAGGGACTCCTGACAGGCCAAGGGCGGCAGTTGTGGGGAATCCAAGCCGACCAGGCTGGGAAGCCGTGGATGACTGGTCGGCTTGAGGAGCAGCTGGGCCGGTTTACCCCCAGACCCGGATATGGAACCTCCAGCAGCTGATGCAGATGGTGGAAGAGGTGTTCCATCAAATACCAGATTTGGTGGAGCGGTCGAGACCGCGCTGGCCAGGAGACCCGCACTCCAGGCCCCTCCAGTGGGACCCGCGGGGCCAGCCCTCCCTCCCCCAGGGGGACCAGCACTGCCAGCCCTCCCTCCCCCAGGGGGACCGGCGCTGCTGCTCCCAGCAGGTCCGGGAGTACCGGCTCTACCCCCCCCCAGCAACCCGGTAGCCCAGGGCCAGGGAGAGCACGGCCGAAAGATTCACTGGATGCAACGTTCGATGGCAACCCTGAAGAGCTCGCCTATTTCGCGGTGCGAGTACAGAAATTCGTACAACTGCACGGCCACCTGTTTCCAGACGATGGCAGTTGGATTGACGTGGTGGCAGCCCACTTGAGAGGACCGGCGGTGGCATGGTATGTGGGTTTGCACAACACGAGGGGCCCAGCATTACGAGACCTACGGGCGTTCATGTAGGCCCTGAGAACGAGGTTTGAGGACCTGAATGCTGGGCAGCGACTGAGAACATTCCTGTGCACCTTAAACAGGGGCGCCAAACAGTGCGTGAGTACTCAGCCGAGTTTCAGAACCAGGCGGCCAAACTTCCAAACTGGTCAGAGAACGTCCTGGTAGAGATGTACCGCATGGGGTTGAACCCGGAGATCCGTGAAACCGTACTCCGATCCGTAGACCCGGTGTCTCTACTCGCCTGGACCCAAGAGGCAGAGAGTGCAGAGAGTCGCCTGCAGACCCTACGTCTCGACATGGCTGCGGGGGGGGGAATCGAGCCAGCACCCCCCTCCCACAAAGACTAAGACTCCCCGTTTGGCGGAAGCGGCTTGTGAGCAGAGAATGTGCCTGGGGCTTTGCCTGAAGTGCGGAGTACGGGGCCACTTTGCAGCGGATTGTGGCCAGAAATCACAAGAGAAACATCCGACCCCAAAACCGTGAATGACCACTCCAGCCAAAAAGGCGCTGGGAAAGCCCAAGTTTGCAAAAGCGCTACAAGCCACCCCAGAAGAAGATGACGGGGAATCCAGCGAGGCTGACCAAGAGCCGGCGGGAAACGAACAGGTCCTGCCGTAGAAGGCGCACAGTGGCAGGACCCTCCGTCATAGGCGCCAAAAGTGGTGAGCGAACCCCCCTCCCTCTTTTTCGTGACTGTTTCATTAATGAATCCCCTGCTGGGGACTCATGTGCGCATAAAAGCGCTTGTTGACTCAGGGTGTGGGAGAGACTTAGTTAATCCTGCTGTTGTGTCGGGCTTAGAAGCAGGGGTGAAGAAACTCAAAGACCCTTTGATCTTCACCCAGATGGATGGGTCTCCCATGAAAGATCCCTGCCTATATGAAACTATGCCGTTGTGTATGGGGGCGGGAGAGCATTGGGAACAAAGATCCTTCATAATCAATCCCCAGAGCCGGTTTTCTTTAGTATTGGGGGGGCCCTGGCTCTACAGCCATGACCCGTACATATTATGGGAAGAGGGAAGATAGAATTCATGTCGCCAAAATGTATGGGGCACAGGTGGGAGCCGGGATGGGGGTCCCTGCCGGCCAAGAACTTCCCAGCAGCGCTTCTCACGAGAGAGGAGGTTTCGTCGTTGCCCAAGGAGTACCGGGACTTAGCTCGGGCATTTGGGGAAGAAGAAGCAGATGAGCTACCCCCCCCCATAGACATTCCGATTGCAGCACTGAGCTAGTCCCGGGAGCCAAGCTACCTAAAGGGAAAATCTATGCCATGGGGCCAGATGAGAAGGAGGAACTTAGAAAGTTCATTGACAAAAACCTCACCAGGGGATTCATCCGCCCGGCAACCTCCCCATTTGCTGCACCAGTCCTCTTCGGAAAAAATAAAGATAGTGGCTTAAGACTCTGCACGGATTACCGGGGTTTGAATGCAGTGTCGGCCACAAATGCATATCCCATGCCGTTGATTAAAGACTTGCTGGCAGAGGCAGCAAAGGGAAAAATCTTCTCTAAACTTGATCTGCGCAATGCATACTTTCGGGTGCGCATTAAGGAAGGGGATGAGGCAAAAACCGCCTTCAACACACCGTTGGGGCAATTCGAGTATCTTGTTATGCCCTTCGGACTTCAGGGCACTCCTGGGGTCTTCATGAACTTGATTAACGAGGTGTTACATGAACATTTGTTTAAGGGGGTGCTTATTTACTTGGACGACATTTTAATTTACTCCCCCGACCTACCCTCCCACGTGAAACTAGTCAGGAATGTCCTCGAAAAGTTGCACAAGCACAAACTGTTTGCTAAGCTGTCAAAATGCGAGTTCCACAAAACACACATAGACTTCCTCGGCTACCGCATCTCCTCAGCCGGGCTGGAGATGGACCCGGGGAAAATTAAAGATGTGGTGGGGTTGGAGGCCCCCAAAACTAGAAGGCAATTACAAGGATTCCTAGGATTCGCCAACTTTTATAGAACCTTTATAAAGAACTTTGCCGAAGTCGCCCTCGCTCTAACTGACTTATTAAAGACCAAAGGGAACGGCCAGGAAGCTACGAGACCCGGGGCACCGTTGGCTTGGTCGGCGGAGCCTGGCCCCTCGCAGGGTGCTTAAAGCCATGAAGGAGCCTGCCCCAGCAGTAATGCTTTAGTGATCCTACCAGCCCTGCCTCCACAGTGGCTTCTAATACTCCTACCCCCTCCCTGTCCTACACTGGACAGGCATTTGCCTGACAGATGTAGGAGAGGAGGTGGGATGCTTACAGCTGCCGGGGAGGTTTGCTCAGCAGGATTGCCTTAGCACTGCTGCTGGCCCAGCCTCCCCGGTGCCTTTAAATATAATCCCCCCCACGCACCAGACAGGTCGGTGTCTGTCAGGTTTAGGAGAAGGGCCAGGGTATGAATGTTTATGGGGAGATAGTAAAGGACATTTCTAGGAACCATTTCGACACGTGCCTCCCTCATGAACCTGAAGAAATGTCCACCACATCACCACTCCCTCACACTAACTCCCCCTCACACCTCTCACCTCTTACTGCCCCCAAGAAAGCTCCTGACAAACTTCGAGCCAGATACACCAACGCTACAAGGAGGAGGCAACTTAGGAATGTGGCAAAGACATTTGCACATAGTACTCCTGCAGTGCACTGAGCTGCACAGGCCAAGTACCAGCATGTTCACCCTGAGGTGCTTAGAACAACACAGTCTCCATATGAGCAAAACAATCCAGGAACACAATCCAGGAACACTTTCGTGGAAGGTGGCAGGAGTTGACTTAACAGACAACTGCTTCTTAAATGGACAGTTCTATGTGGCCTGCCCCAGAGTGAGCTCATCAAGCAGCCTGGTGATCCTAGCACCTGAGGGCAGAGCCACCAATGTGGTCTAGAGAGAGGTCCTTAAGTAGGGGGGGGAGTACATATGTCTCACTTCATTTCTTATACTACAATCTTCTCCCTTAGAATTCCTACAACAAATGTCACATTTCAAATTTCACATCATCAGTATTATAACTGGATTTACGGAACTTAAATACCGTAGTGAAGCATGGGTATCAGGCTAGTATTGCATAAATCTAGATGACTTCTGACATCTGTTATACTGATTCATACCATCTGAATATGTGGTCTAGTAGCTCTAAAGTTTACATCCGTTAGCCTTGTTATTTACAGCTGTAGGCCCAGTGATCTGGATTAAGTTTAGGTCCTGTTATGGAAGCACTGAACAGTCATTTTTGATGCCTTGGAAGCTAGCATGGTGTTTGGAATGTATCACACTTGCAATAGAATGCATACAATTTGCCCACAATGGTATGTCACTCACACCTTTATCTGCTGTACATTGTGGATCTCATAATGATCCAGAAGAACCTGTGGCTGAGCCTGCACATTCTGTTCATAATCTGCTCTCAGATTTTTAAAAACCTGATAACGTAACAGGACAGTAATGGGGGAAAGGCTCAGAAGTACTTTACATGCTGATAGCTGCTATAATACTAGTGTTTGGGATTCCACTTCTAGCCCAAGATGTAAGTTGTTTCTGTAAAGCATTGGAGGGATCTTTACATCCGATCACATGAGTTTTATTCTCAGATCTGCTTTTTAAGATCAATATATGAACACATGAAGCTGCCTTATACTGAATCAGAGCATCAGTGCATCAGATTGGCAGTGGCTCTCCAGGGTCTCAGCAGAGGTCTTTCATATCATCTACTGCCTGGCCCTTTTAACTGGAGATGCTGGGGATTGAACCTGGAACCTTCTGCATGCCAAACAGATGCCTTTCCACTGAGCTTCAGATGTTTCTGATGAAATGATCTCAGCATACAAAGCTTTATTTATTTATTTTATTTAATATTCAACTTATGCCCCACCCTCCCTGCATTTGCAGGCTCAGGGTGGCTTACATTCATTAAAACATTTTACAAATATATAAATAGCAATTAAAATCCAATAAAATCCTACTAGAGCAATTTGTAGAGCTGAAAGTGGCTTCGTGAAACAGGTGCTCTAGATGGGAAATGCACTATTTGAAACCTCCTTTCCACATGAATTGGTCCAGTCTCATTGGGAATCCATGCCATGGCAGTACTAGTGATAGCCAATATCACATAAAAAGTATGCTAAGTAACTATTCATATGAAAAGGCAAGTTATGGAGGTAAACACAAGAGATATAATTTATATAGCAGTTTTGTCTGCTCAGAAAGCTTTTCAGTTTCATCACAATACCATATAGGTTAGGCTCAGGTTAAAAAAATCACAGTCCACATATCATTGTAGGCAGAAGTGAAATGCATATTAAAGATATAAGTAATACCTGTAAATATTAATGTATCTGCCTTTTGCCCAGCCCCCGCCGCCAAGTAAGGACAAGAGAAAACAGTGTGGGTTCAACTAGTTTACTTGAATAGCTTATCTATGTCATAATTCATTAAAACATTCTAACATATTTTAAGGGCAGGCTGTGCTAGGCAGAAAGAGAATTGGGGTGGAAATGATCTCAAAATATCTTGGGGGGGAGGGTAAAAATGAAATAACTGAAGTGAGAACTCAAGGCACAAAGGTTTGTGTAGAAATCAGGGGATAAACGGAATCAGTATGGGACCAGCACTGATTGGGGGGGGGGGATGCAGAAAAGCCCTCATAGCAGATTACAGGATAAAGCACTGCAGACGTTGTAGGACAACCAATGAACAATGAAATTGCACTAGGAATTACAGAATTAGAGACCGATGTGAACAACAAACTAAGTTTCTAATTTAGTTTAGCATCTATTTTTAAAATTCAAATGTTATCTCTTGTTTTGATTTTAGTAGATTCCACATATGATATCCTACAAGCCATTAGTTATTACATACTGTCAAATGTTAAGTACCAGTGCATGTTATCTCTTTAATATTATCAGCTACTAAATACCATTTCATTTAATTTGTCAAATACCATTACATGTCAGCCATCAAGTACTGTCAAATATCAAGTACTACTGCATGCCAATGATCAAATAATGTAAAATGTTATATGTATGTCATTTCTACATTCTCTTTTGGGTAATCATGGACTCTCTGAAGCTGATCAGGGATTGTTCAGTGAGTAAATCTGAAAGGACAGATAGATTCCTGAAACAAACTGTGGTCACCACCGCTTTTCTGTCTCTGCAGTATTCAGTCAAAGAGGCATTCATATTAAGCAAGGCTGAAGCCCAATACTGCTCCACTGGTATTGAGTGGGAATCCTAGGACATGCTATAATCCTCTGCAATGTACAAAGGTTACATGACAAATGTGTTTGTTTAAAATGCTTCTATCACGTTGATCTTTAAAATAGAGCATGAATTCAATTGAAATTTTAGCAATAAAATCAGGTAGCCTATTTGATAACAGTGTAATGTAGCCAGTCCAAATCAGCCGCACAGAGCCAGTATAACTATATTGCTGGTGTACACCATAAGGCTTCAGCTAGGCCTCCCAGAAACAAAAACAACCCACTCCCCCCACAACTTGGACATGCGCAATGATATTCCCCAACAATGAGTAACTAGGCCACTAGGTGGCAACAACAACTGAACATATATTATAAATAATATGCATTTATCTTTAAACACACAGGAGAAACAAAGCACCATTTATTATATTCATGAGCATAATTATAATGTATAGAAATACAAATTAATAAATCATTTCATTGGCCTGATGGTCTGTTTAAAAAGTACAGAGAGGGAGAAAAACATATTGTGGCAAATATTCCTAGACAGAGTGGGAGAAGGGAATCAGCAGAAATCTCTGCTCTCTTAAGAAAGCTTTAATGTCCTTAATTCTTTGGGATTGCCCGGAGGCACAGGCTGGGTTGTCACCAGTATGCGAACAACACCCAGTTCTATTATGTTGTTGGGTGGCCAGTCTGACTCCAGACCGGAAGATCTGGACCTGGCACTACAAGCTGTGTCTGGTTGGCTTAGACTGAGCTGACTGAAATTGAATCCAATAAAGACGAAGGTCCTGAGCCTAAATTGAGGCAGTTCAGGTTAGGGATACCACTTCTGACCTTCGATGGGATGCCGTTGGTGCCAATGTCAGAGGTTAGGAGTTTGGAAGTGCTCTTGGATGCCTCCCTAATGATGGAGGCCCAAGTAGTAGCCACTGTTAAGTCAACCTTTTACCATCTTCGACTGATTAGGCAGTTGTTCCCTTCCTCGAACGCAACAAACTGGCAACAGTGGTCCATGCGATGGTCACCTCGAGATTGGATTACTGTAATGTTCTCTATATGGGGCTGCCCTTGACCCAAATTTAGAAGTTCCAGCTGGTACAGAATGCTGCAGCCAGGCTGCCTTAGGCCTTTCCATGTGGGAGCACATCCAACCAGTGCTAAAAGCACTGCACTGGCTGCCTATAGCATACCAAATTCGCTTCAAGATGCTGGTTCTTACCTTTAATGGCCTTTGTGGTCAGGGGCCTATATACCTGAGGTACCGCCTTTACCCACATATTCCCCAGAGAGCACTGTGCTCAGGATCTCAAAACCGTCTGGCCCTCTCAGGTCCCAAAGATGCCAGGCTGGCTTCGACCAGGGCCAGGGCCTTTTCGGTGGTGGTTCCATGCTGGTGGAATGAGCTCCCGGATGACATCGGGGCCCTGCAGGACCTTCTACAGTTCTGCATGGCCTGCAAGATGGAGCTCTTCCCCCAGGCATTAGATTAAGGAGCCATACCGTGGGACCCATGTGCCCTGGCATTACCATTGCAGCCTGTGCATCATCGGCATGAAGGGACTGAGATTGACCGAGATTAGGATCTGCTATTAAGATGATTTGTTACTATGTCTCACCATCAGTTTATAACTTGGCAAAGTAGCACTTTATGATCAGTTTTAGAAACCTATTGTTTTAAATTTTATGTAAGCCACCCTGAGCCTGCCTTGGTATCTATACTAAAAGATTATTATTGAACAAGAATCACAATTTAGTATTATAATGTGCATGTATCCAGATATGTTCAAAATCTTTATGTATGGAAATATTCCTAGTAGTAGGACAGTATCCAGTCTATGATTACAGGATGAACTTTGAAACAGAATGTAGTTTATACATCTGAGCCCATTATGGAAGAGTGGTATATAAATTCAATAAAATAAATAAATAAATAAATAAATATATCTACTATTACTTAGATTTGTTTTAATATATTCATCAGAATAATCTCTGATCTCATCAGTATAAGCAAATTAGGTTTATAAACATACATTTAAGCAATGAGGAATAAAGTCTTTCCACAGATGAATATTTCTGAGTATTTAAAAAGGATTCTTTACCAAATAAATTGCCAGAAAAAATATACAATATTTCATAAACAGAACTCCCTGAATTGTAGCACTGATTTATTGTTGTGATCTACTCCTTAAATCATGAACAAGAACTATTAAACACCCATTCCTGAGGGTACATTTTTATTATAAACAGATGGATTCCTACTGGGGACTTTCATTCTTTCATGAAATATGATCCTTGTTTCACCTTTCTTTTATTCATTAGATATCTGTTGGGACCTTACAGTGGGTCATTTGAAGGTCTAGTCCCTTATTTTTGGTTCCTATTGTCATCAGTTCCCTCTAACATTACTAAATTCTTTATCCCCCTTGATTATTATGATTATGTCTGTGTAAACATTAACTAGTCTTTTTTTCCATGAGTGCACACAATCTCCTTCACCTCCTCTGTACTTTGCACAAATAAAAATAACTTTTTTTCCAGAATAGGAGGACACTCAATTCTCACCCCCCCCCATCTCATTTTTCCAGTACAGTTTCATGGCATTTCAAAATTTTAAGTAAACAAAAAATCCTATTTGTCATAGTGACAGCAAAGAGCAGTGATGTATGAACCTGCAACATGTAATGACTTATCCCTGATGATATTTGAAGAAGCCCCCATATATTTTAAGCAAGTGAAAATCATTTGTTTTGGTACAACATTATAGTCTTTTTTACCCTCCTTGCAACTCCACAATTATTTTTCTTTTCCCACAATGTGTTTCCCCCCTATCAGTGCAATACACGCTACCATCATGAAGCACCTTCATGATTACAGGTCAGCAATACTTCCCTTGTTAATTAGGCCTGCATAATAGCAGTCACCTAATGCATAGTGATGTCCATACTGCTTTTCTCCATTCATATTTGTTCTTAGTAAAAGTTGCAAGCTGCTTTGGTCTACATCAAATAGTAAATTAGAGCACTAAGTAGTTGGGTTACTTAAGTGGTTTGTGACAAATTGCATTGTGCTCATGAGAGTGCATAGAGTAGCTGGATTAGAAGACACTACTGTTATTCACTGATCTGCCTTCTACTCTGTCTGTGTCTAGATTTCATATCTTTCTCAAAGCTTTGTAATCTTTCATTTCAGTATCAGCACAAGACACACAGTCAAGGAGAATTTATCTGGCCACCAAAGGACAGTTTAAATATAGAAGTGTTGCTGAGATTGGGGGGAAAGTATGTTAATATCGGTCTGTGGTAAGTCTCTAGGAGAAAGGAGGACAACGGTTGTGAGGTGATCACAAAGAATATTTCTGTAGTGCCCAAGAAATTATTCAAGCAGAAATCTTATGGTTTGTGAGCATTTTGGGGTAATTCTAGGGTAGAGGTAGAGGGAGACCAATGCTGCAATCATAAAGTGTTACACTCTTCTAAACCCACTGACTTTGTTGGATTTAGAAGGGTGTTACACTGTCAGTCTCACAAAGCACTTGGAGCTGTATATGTGCATGGAAAACCATGAGAAACCAGTGGAGACCCCAGACATAGTTTCTGGTGCATGGGTTCCCCAGCTAGGCAGTGAGCTGCCACATTTTGTACCAGCATTTTCTGAAAAGTGAATCTGAATCCCTGTCCTCTGAACTGAGGGCACTGGCTGGAGTGGGTCACAAGACTCCAGTGTTGGCTCATCTATACTGACTCTCAATTTGTGTCTGGGCCCAATTCAAGGTGCTAGTGTTGACTTCTAAAAGTTCTGAACTGTTTGGGACCTTAAGGGCAACCTACGTACATATGGATTTATCTAATTGCTACCATCATTTTTCTGAGCCCTTCTTCGGGTGTTCTCACCTTCTGAAGTTAGATAGATGGCAACCTGAGAGACAGTTTTCTTGGTCATAGTTGTTAGCCGAATCGCTTTATTTAGAGCAATTGGCAATTTATAAATGGGTTCTTGCCAGTTTATACCAAGGGTTCCCACCAAGGGTTCCCAGTGAAGGATTCGAGGCTGTTGTAGTTAAAATAGATGTCTTTTACTTGAAAATATATTTCATACAAACAATACTGATACACTCACACATTCAATCAAGTTCTTAAGAATTTCAGTATTAAAATAAGCACGGTTGCATTAGCAGGTAGGGGTGTTGGTGGGTGATACTTATCTGTCTTGCAGCTTGGTTGTTCCAATGAAGAATGGATGGGAAGAAATAGAAAACAAAGGGAATTCACACATGACCAGAACCAGCCAGAACGTTTGGGTCTCTTGACTGCAGATCAAGAGATCAAAGTAGAGGCAAGGGTTTGGGGATAGCAAGTGGGACTCAAGGGGAGTAAAAGCAGATAGGGGATGTTGCAGGGTTTGCTAGCTAGGAAAAGCCAAGTGCTTTCCTTTTATAGGGGATCCAAGAGGTGGGTGGTTACCGTGCCAATCTCTTGATCCACCTTCCTGTCAGTCTGTCCCAAAAACAATCCTATTGGTTGCATATAGGGAGGGTGGTTACCTAAGAGGGGTGGCCAGTATTGTAACCTAAAACCTTACTCAGAGTATGGCATCTGGACAGGTGTGAAAACCTAGGTGTCAGGATGCTCTATTGTAGTGTTGATGAAGCTGGCCATTCTCATTGTGAACCAAATGTCCATTTGGCAGGAAATACCAATGCAGGAACAAAGCAGATGATGGGTAGTATGTGACTACAAGTAGTTCTGCAATGGGGGCTGTCTCCTCTTGAGGTTGTTGTTTCTCATTGCTCACAATAATGGAGGTGTGTGCTTCTTCACCAGGCTGGTAACTGTGTAGCTGAAACCTTATTTACATGTAAGGCATGTGCAGGCACCTTCTATGTGTTGCATCACAACAGGTGACTTAAAGTGTACAGCTTTCTGAGCCTATGTGTGTGTGCACAGTCCATGTGTGTAGCAATAAATAGTTCATAAAGCAAATATCCAGTTCATTCTCTAACATAGTGTCAAGATTATGGAACTCCCTACTCTGTGATATTTATCTGTCATTTTCTATTACAGCCTTCTGCCAGCGGATGAAGACTTTGTTGTTGTTGTTTCTGGCCTACCTTCAATAACAGCTCTTTCTCCCGCTCGCAAGAGACAGCCCCGGCATGCCGATTGCGGGCCGCGTTTGCCTCCTCGTAAGGGGAATGTTCATTCCAGTGGGGGGCGGAGCCTGGGCAACCTTAAAGGCTGGCTCCGTTTGTTCCTCCTGACAGTCGTTGCCTCGTGCTCGGCCAACCCACCCGCCCTGTATGTAGTGTAAACACAGGTTGGTTGCCCCGTTTAATGGGGGACCGGGTAGGAATTTCATGTCCCCTTCTCTGATTGGCTATTGAGAGAGGGTCTTTTTCGCCTACCCTGCACTGCTGTCAGTGGATTGAGGAATTGGATTGGGATGGTGCCTAGGGGCTAGTACGTCACTTTGTTAGGGCAAAATTAGGTTTAGGTAAGGATCAGCGGCTCGTAAGCACCAATTAGGAACCCCTGGTGGGGGGTAGAGGGGTCTGCGGGATCAACCCTGCAGCCGTGCGGCCTGGGATGAGGCTTGTAGACTGCCTATGGGGATAGCCACGACGGAGACTCAGCGCTGGCCGTGCGGTGGTGTTTGAGGGCTCCTGAAGGCGCATCCCAATGATTGGCCCGGCTGGGTTTGCAAGCGACTTACAGTTGGCTCCAACCCGGGGCCGTGATGTCTTGTCATTTACATGGTTAAGGATGGTGGTCCAAGCGACTCCAGGCCTTGCCGTGCCTGGCCCGGCTGGGTTCGCAAGCGACTTACAGTTGGCTCCAACCCAGGGCCGTGGTGTCTTGCCGTTTATACGGTTAAGGATGGTGGTCAAAGTGACTCCAGGCCTTGCCGTGCCGCTGTTTCCATTTATGCCCTTTGCCGTTTAGTTAATATTTTAATAAAGTGGCCTTATTTCATCCAACCCTGTTGTCTGACTGTTTCTTCCATCTGGGGGGGCAAATGCCCTATGTTTTAATTACTGTTTTCATATTTTTATGTGTGTGTGGTTGTTTAGTTTTGGATTTACAATGTGTTTTTGTAATTTGTTTTTAATTGTTAGCTGCCTTAATTGGACAGAAAAGCAGAATATACATTTTGTAAAAAAATTAATAAACAAATATAACTGATAAACTGATAATTTGAGATGTGCTTTCAGAAACTAACTAATCTAAATCCGAGCAAATTCTTTTTAAAAATATTTTATGTATTCAATTTATATCCTGTATTCTGATGACATGGTCCTCAAAACAAGCATACATTTTAAGAAGACAATATTATATATTCTGTACCACTCCTTCCCTTCTGCTGCTCTGCCCAGAAACTGTTTGCACAAGATCAGAATTTTTGCACTGGATCCAACCCAGTATCTGCCAATCATTGCACCACAAGCACTGCTTTGTTGGTTACATAAGAAAAAGGGTCATGGTTGCAGTTCAAGGGCTTTGTTTGTCTCACTTCCCAGTGGAAGTTGTTTTAACTGTTAGGCACTGAGTGTAAATTCTGCAAACTGGAAAGGGGTCATGACAGAGACTATATTACCAATTCCATGACAAGCAGCATGCCTGCAAGGTTTGTGAGCTACTGGCAGAGATTAAGTCATAGAGGGCAGGATAGATGCTTGTTTCTCCCACAATGAATGGGAAGGTCAAATCAGATGAGGCATAATGTCTACTCCAGCATCAAAAGGGACACACACCCCCTAAGCCAAGTTCAGACTATACGTATTTGAACCATTGACCATCTTTTTGGAGAGTATTTTCCCCCAGACTCTTTTGAGAGACTTGGCAGGTAGGGAATGGGGAAAATGCAACAGATTGTTCTTCATACAAAGTTCTTGCAGAGTGAGAATGTGCAACAGCATGAAAAATATTTGTGATCCAATTTAGAACATTTATAAGGTGGTGTTGCGGGGTTAATATTCAAGGGTACAGTTCAGGATTTGTGATCAGTTATGATTTGAGCAGAGGAGTATTCACCCATTACTAACACAACTGCAATTTGAAATGGAACAGATTAGCACCAGATGTATTACATGGGTAAAGCTGGGACTCGCATCCTCCTTTTATAATGAATTAATTGTTAGCCTGTCTGTGCCTGGTCTTTAAATGCTTAAGCCATAACTCAGTTTTGAAGTTAGATATGATTTTCAAGCTTTTTGCATAGTAAATCATTATCTGTGCAGAACTATTCTTGCCCATTCTTGTTTGCCAAACCCTTTCTTGAAACAGAACATATTTGAACTTTTGAATTCATAAAGATGTAAGGTACAGGAGCTGCTAGCAACACAGGCAGCTATATATAATTCACCTTTAGAATACCTCAGTATTTCATATGTCTGAAGAATACTACAGATTGAAAGAATAAAACTTCCTCTTTAGAAGGCTACAGAAAAGAGAATAAATGCCAAAGCAAATGTCATTTTGTTTATATACGTACTCACCCTGAGTGCTCGAGCTCTTACCTGAAAGTGGTTTCTTAAGGAAAAGTATAAATGGCTATCCAGTTGATGCAAGGCACACTTGACACAGTACAGTGAAAGACTGCCATGAGAGCTTACCACAAAAGAAAGCGATTTAAATAACAACAATTCTCTTCTAGGAATTTTCTAGCTACATTTGCAAAAAAAAAAGAAAGAAAGCTTTTAAGTTTGCATATACTTGCTCTACCTTTTACAATTATTCTACTTTTGCAGAGAGAAATATGGTGAATCTATTCTAGGATTTTATAGAAGTACTATTTGAAAAAGTTAAGAGTCATATGGGAAATATGGCAAAATATCTACAGCTTGTCCATCTATCCTAGAGAGGGCTAAAGCAAAATGATAACATTGCTGAGATACTTTAAAGATGAACAGGTTTGTTGTGCCATAGGCTTTTGTAAAAGCTCTTCACCACTTGAGACTGTCATAACTAAGGGACTGTGGCTTGGATCTTGACTAGTAATTGTGCAGATGTAAGGATTTCTGTTAGTGAAATGTGATTTCCCACCTCCCATGAGACATATTCACAGAATGGGGAAAATGAAAAAAAAATGTGTTGTGTGAACGGAAATCTTTACACCCATGGAAACACTAGTTGGGATATATATCTCCACATATTGTAGCAGGAGTCAGGATTTAGGAAGGTGCAGAGAGAACGTCCAGACAACGGGTGAGAAAGGAAAATTGCTTCATTGACATCGGCCCAGCTGTGAGGAGCACTCAAAAAGGGCTGGGCCCAGGACACAGGAAGAACAATAGCTTTATACAGCTCAGTTACGTACATACTTTCTTATCTCGGTCTCCACCCCAACATCCGCCCAGGGTGTTGATGAGCGCCTCTTGAGTTTTGCTGCTTGCTGAGCACATGCTGGGATTTTCCAACCTGTCTCTAACTTTTCTCGTCCCCCCCCTTTTCTCTCTGCTTCACTCCCCCCTTTCAGTCTCGCGCAACTCCCAGAGCCTGCACGTCAGACTGACTTGACTTCATATACCTGTTTCTTCGGTGTAATAACAGCATACTATCAGCGTCCTCTTGTGGTTGAGAATGAATCAACGTTTTACAATAATGAGTACAGATGGCCAGACACTGCATCCCACAAAACACAACAAAAACATAACCACCAGGAGTAAACCTATTTACACAATGGTATGGAACCATATGTTGTCGAAGGAGCCATCCTCCCAGGTTAGGCATCCAATCATATAGCCAGGACAAGGGGTTTCCCCCTGCATTATGTCATGCCCGCAGTGCAGCCCGACCCCGTGGACCCCGACCCCAGGGATTCTACACCTTCAACATCCGAGGGTGAGCTCCCTGCACCCCTTGAATCACTAGGTCTATGTCCTGGGGGGGATGAGCAACAGCTACCAGGAGAGTTTACACCTGGAGCCACACCTGCAGAGCCAAGCACAAGCACCACGCGACGAGACATGGCAACTCAGCGTAAAGAGGCACGCATGCAAGGTCCGCATACTCTAGGCCCAGAGTACTGACTGGAGCCAGGACCCTGTTAGCGGCTGGTAATTGGCTAATGAGCAGAACGGGCTTTTAAAGCGGCTCTCTCAGATCCCCAACTCATGCTGGCAACTAATCGCATAGACGAATCGTTGCACCCCGGATCCTGCGTTCCTGTTTCCTGGTTTTCATCTTGATTCCTTGGCTCCTGCCTTTGGCTTGTGTGACATCATTTCTCTGCCTCCCTGACTTCGGACTGTGTAACCTGACTCTTGACTAACAGCTTTCGGCTTCTAAACTCTGCCTGCAATCTCCGGTAACCCTAGACTGTTTTTGACATGGTATTTTGGACTCTGCTCACGTTTCTCTGGCTTATCTGGTGCCCTGACCTCAGACTGTATTTTGGACTTTCTGTGCCTTGCCTGGCCCATCAGCGCAATCGTGACAGATTGCCAGCACCACACACCGACTCACCCACAGCATGGACGAGGGAGGAGGAGGCGAAGTGCCGCTGGCGAACATAATTGCTCAGGTGCAACAACTCACTCAAGTAGTGAATTTTGTTCAGGCTCAGCAACAAGCTGCTGTTGCCGCAGCACCTCCACCCCGTTGCCCTATAAACTCACCTGAGAAATTTGATGGGAATGTGGATGAGTTTCCAGCCTTCTTAGCTCAATGCAAGTTATATATTGAACTCAGAGCTCGGGACTTTCCTAATGAGAAAACTAAGGTATGTTTTGTGATCAGTCTCTTAAAGGGGCTAGCCGCCAAATGGGCTACTCCCTTTCTAGTAGAACCCTCCCCCTTGCTGTCAAATTTTCAAGGGTTTCTCGCTCAGTTGTCAACTGCCTATGCTAATCCAATGCAGGCAGCCACTGCCAAAAGAAAAATCCGAGCCTGGAAACAAGGAAAAATGTCTGTTGCTCATTACTCTACTGAGTTCTTCTTATTGGGTCAGGATTTAGACTGGAACGAGGCTGCCCTCCTGGACCAGTATACAGAGGGATTGGCAGATGAAGTGTTGGATGAACTAGCTCAAGTAGACCACCCTGAAGCCCTCCAAACCCTCATCACATTATGTTTGCGCATCGACGTCCGGTTACAAAGCCGACGACAGACAAAAAAATCGTGGCTCCGCCCCTGCTCCTACTCCCCGCTCAACCCCTTGGTCCAGTGCAGCCAGTCCTGGGTTGTCAGGAAATGAAGGGGAACGATGCAAGTGGGAACAGTGCGGCCACATCTTACTCCCAAGGAGAAGACCCACCGCTGCACCCAGAACCTCTGTTTATACTGTGGCAGAGCTGGTCACTATTCCCTCACCTGTCCAGCTAAACAACATCAATCTACAGCCCCGCTACCGTCAGTAAAAGACTAGCCCCAGGCCTGACTCGACCCTTGGGCTTGGGGCACTTAACGGGGTCATCTTGCTCTCCGTTTCCAGATCACGGACCTTTCTTGATTCCTATCAAATTTCAACTCCCTGATGGTCGGTGGCTCTTCATTCATGCCATGCTGGATTCCGGAGCAGCCTCTTGTTTCATGGACATTCTCTTTGTTAAACAACATGCTATTCTAACTCGAGAAAAGAAAACCCCAACTTTGGTGGAAGCCATTGATGGATGACTGCTCTGGTCAGGACCTGTTACACAAGAAACATGGCCACTCAACTTATGGGTGCATCACCACCAGGAACGATTATGTTTTGATATCGCTCGTATGCCCTGGATTCCAGTCATTTTGGGTCTCTCTTGGCTGAGAACCCACAACCCACAAGTGGATTGGGTCCACCAAGAATTCCCGTTTCCTGTCATCCCACCTCCTTCAACTCTGTCATCCACCCCACCAGAACTGGAGTTTCCTGTCCTCCCACCCTCATCGCTCCTGTCATCCAGCCACCCACAGCTGCCGCTGCCGGTCTCACCCCCCTCAGCTCCGTCTCCCACCATAGTCGTCTCTGCTGCACAATCTTCATCCCTGCTTCCTGCTCCCTACCATGATTTCGCAGATATCTTCGAAGAAAAGGGAGCTGATCAACTGCCTCCACACCGGCCATATGACTGTGCTATTGACTTGATTCCAGATGCTCCCCTATTCATTGGCCGGTTGTACCCCATGGCTGAACCAGAGCTCACACCTCTATGGGAAAAGAACCTAGCACAGGGGTTTATCCGACCTTCCACATCCCTGCTCTCCACTCCAGTATTATTTGTCAAAAAGAAGATCAGTGACTTACGTCTCTGCAATGACTATAGAGCCTTGAACAAAATCACCATTTGAGACCGATACCTGTTACCATTGATCCCCGAACTCTTGGATTGCTTCAAAGGAGTGCAGGTCTACATGAAATCAGATCTTCATGGAGTCTACAATCTGGTACACATCAAACCAGGTGATGAGTGGAAAACAGCTTTTGGTACTAGATGACGAGTGGAAAACAGCTTTTGGTACCAGATATGGACAATATGAATATCTAGTGATGCCATTTGGATTAACCAATGCCCCAGCAGTTTTTCAACAGCTCATGAATGATGTCTTTCATGACCTACTGGACCATTTCATTATTATTTACTTGGACGATATCCTTGTGTATTCCAACTCCATGACCCAACATGTAGAGCATGTGTGTCAGGTTCTCCAACACCTCCGTATTTATGAATTATACACCAAGCTAGAAAAATGTGCTTTCCATTTACATTCCGTAGAATTCCTGGGTCATATAGTATTCCCTCAAGGCCTCCTCATGGACCCCAAAAAGTCGAGGCTATTGTCCAATGGCAGGTACCCCAAAATCGGAAGGACGTTCAGTGACTATTAGGATTCGCCAACTATTATAGACAATTTATCCCCACATATGCATCCTTGACCACCCCTTTAACCCGGCTTCTTTGCCCTAAGGAACCATTTCAATGGACACCAGAAGAGGAAAACACCTTTCTTCAGCTGAAATCCTGCTTCATGTCTGGACCCTTGCTTCGGTATCCAGACCCTCACCTCCCATTCACTGTAGAGGCCGATGCTTCTAGCGTGGCTATTGGTGCCATCCTGTCCCAACGTGATAACCCCACACAGCTGTTACAACCATGTGCCTACTACTCTCGTCAACTAACATCCGCTGAATGAAACTACACCATTTGGGAACAAGAATTGTTGGCTATCAAAGCTGCTTTCGAAACATGGCGACATTATCTTGAAGGCACCCGCCACCCGGTACAAATCTTTTTTTTTATCATTTTTATTTGTATTTTACAAAATATATAATACATACTTTTCTACTTCTGTACACATAATCTGTAGAGTCTAACACACATTTTTATCCTTTATCCATTTATATACCCCTGCCCATCTTTCTTGAAAGACCTTGTCATCTTTCCCTTGCAAAATTACTGTTAGTTTGTCTGCGATTTCTGCGATTTCCAAAAGTTTCATAGCTAATTCCTTTCTCTTAGGTATCTCTTCTTGTTTCCAGTACTTAGTTATTAAAATTCTAGCCGCTGTGAGCATATATGATAGTACATACAATTCATTCCCTTTATATTCATTGGGAATTATATTTAACAAATATATCTCCGGACACAGTTTTAGGTTAATATGTAGCACTTCTGTTATTATGTTACTTACACTTTTCCAAAATCTGAAAAAAGTACCTACATTTGCTTTGCATCTCCAACAATTTCTATTAGAATTTTTATATGCTTTTGCTATTTTTTCAGGAGTCCAATACCATCTATGAAACATCTTGAATATATTTTCCTTGAACGATACCGCTCTCATTAATTTCATTGTTTTCCATTTTTTTTGCCATTCTTCCGTTTGTATAATTTTTCCCAAATCTTTCATCCACAGAATCATTGCATTCTTTATATTTTCATCATATAGATATTCATCCAGTAGAATGTTATATATCTTTTGAATAAGTTTGTCATTGGAGGACAGCCAAATTTTATCTAGTTCAGATTTAGTTTTTATAAATTCCCCGATTTTATCTTTACTATATCTATCCTGCAGCTGCATTTGTTCCCACCATGTAAGATGGATATTTTTGTCTGTTAGACTTTCTCTTGGTCTTAATTTGTTATTTTCATCAAGCAATACTTCATATGAGATGGCTTTTTCTTTTACCATTAGTTTTGGGTTTATAAATTATTTTAGAGGGGACACCCATCTTGGAACTTTTATATAGTATTTGTATTTTATTTCTTTCCATATTTTGATTAGTGCCGCTCTAATGATATGATTATGAAAGTTAGCATGAATTTTATCTTTCTCGTACCATAGGTACGCATGCCAACCCATGTAAATATAGAGTTCTCCAGTTTTCTAATTGGATCCAGTCTTTGATCCACCCCATCGCCGCTGCTTGGTAGTATAATCGCCAATTCGGTAGGCCCAGGCCTCCTCTCTCTTTTTTATCTTGTAATAACTTTAGTTTAATTCGAGCCCTTTTTGGAAACGATCGCAGCCTGGAACATTTGCAAACAACTCGTCGCCTAAATCAATGGCAGATTTGTTGGTCGTTATTCTTCTCTCATTTTAATTTCAAGATCTCGTATATCCTGCACACCCAAAATCAGAAAGCAGATGCTCTATCCCAGAAACCTGAGTATGCGCCAGCCCTGGCAGAAGAATCTCCAGAAACCACCATACTCTCTCCAGAAGTCTTCGCTTCTAGCATCAGCCACGAGTGCCTGGCAGATGAGATCCGAGCAAGTCAAGCCACCGATCCGTGGGTACAACAACGACTACATGACCTCCAGCAGGGACCAAAAGGTGTGTTTTCCACCGGGGAGGACATGCTTTTTCATCAGGACCACCTGTATATTCCGTTTGGACCCCTTCGTGCTTGGATTTCGAACTTGACACATGACTCCTTACCGGCAGGACATTTTGGTCATCATAAGACGGCTCACCTCCTGACTTGCAAATTTTGGTGGCCTCGAGTCCGGGCAGACATTGATCGATATGTCAGTTCATGTGAAGTCTGCCAACGAGCCAAAGATGTTGACGAGCCAGGGTGTTGATGAGCACCTCTTGAGTTTCGCTGTTTGCTGAGTACATGCTGGGATTTGCCACCCATAGCCCTAGCCATCAAAGAGCATTCTCTCTTGCTCGAGTAAATGTCTTTCCATCAAAACTACTGTATGGTAGGTTTCAAAATATTCCTAAGCATGAACGGAGATGTGACTGCGGTTCTAACTCTCTTGATTCAATTGATCACATATTGTTAGACTGTTCGTGGCATGTACCTGCTAGGGAAAAATGGATAAACACTTGGTTGCATGGTAAACATCACCTTTCCAATGAAATAAAATGCCAATTTCTATTGAATGATATAACAGCAGAAATTACTGTGGCAGTGGCCAATTTTTTAGTTGACGTGATAAGAGTGAAAAACTTGGGAAACTCCGTTTCATGATTTTATAATTAACTTAGATTCTTAGTTGATTGTGTCCTTTTCTGTCTCTGATTTTAATGTTGTATATGCCATTAAAGGTTTATTGATTGATTGATTGATTTTCCACCCTGTCTTTAAGTTTCTCGCTCCCCCCCTTTTCTGTCTGCTTCAATATCCCATTATGAACCCATGTACAAGATAAGCTCTTCTCATCACATCTTCACTTTGCCCTCTCACAGGTTGGTCATTTCTTATTTGGCTTCCTCTAGCATAAATAACTGGTGTGGATTTGGCATAACCTGGAACAGGAAGTTTAGAGCTGACCTTCCTGCCCAAGATTTAGGAGGGCCTATGGACTGGCCCTGTTTCAGAGGGCTTTCTTCCTGAATTTTATAGCAATTCTGTCTCAAGTGTGTAGTGTGGGAGGACTGTATATTATATTTTATGGTGGTGGATTTTAGGCTGCCTTGTTTTGTTGTTGTTGTGTATATTGATTTTATTGTAATTTGCACCTGTTAGCACTGTTAATTGCATTGACAAAAACAAATTTGTCAGCTGGGAAATATAAAGGAGTGTCAACATTGTGAGATTGCTCCCTATTCACAAACAGGAAGGCCCATTCAAGTAATAGTGCAGCTGTACAGGGAAGCATCTTGCATTAGTGAGCTCTGGTTGTTTCAAAGTGATCATACACTTTCCTAGTTTCAAAAATGTATTCATTAAAAGATCCCTGTTTGTGCACCTTAATTGTGTCATCCAGATATGTACTGATACCCCTGTCCCCACTTTCTCTCTCTCTGTAGTTAGCAAGTAAAAGCAATGAGCCAAAATCAGACCATTTTAATGGGAAGAGATCCACATAAGCAGATGGTTGGATCATGCCCTGTGTTGTAAACTGTTTGATCATAACATACTGTTACCGTGAAAAAAGCCTCAATTTATTCTACTTATGGAAGCTGAAACCAGCAAAATAATTGCTAAATGATTAAAAGCAAGATTTCACTATATACACAACATACCTAATGATGCTATCACTAACCATTAAAATGAAGCATCATCATCATCAAACGAATAGCGAATATTGTACATTAGGGTGGAAACAGTCAATACACAGCTCATTAGCATGCACACATTGGAAATGATTATTTACCATTATGGAGTAGCTGTGATCATGCAACATTTTGAAGCAGAGATACATTTAGGTAACATCTGCCAGATAATATTATCACAATTTTATTCATGTAAAAGAGCTTTTTCCCCATTTTGGGGGGGAAAGGTATAACAGCTCAAATTTTGTGCCATTAAACCACTGTGACTAATCCAAATGATGTAAAATGTGCCTGCTGGGATTTGCCTTCTAAGAGCATGCAAAATAACCTACCTTTTAATGCATCAAACAATATAGGGCAATTGGGTGAAAATGAGAGTCCCTGCCATGAAGAAAATCTACTTCTATGTAGGGAAAGATGGTTTCTAGATTCATTGCTTGGTTTCTCAATATTTAGGTGTCCAACTGTCCGGCTCCTGTTTCATTTATTTTCTATCACCAGATTGGCCATGGGGTAAGCAGGGATGTGCATTTGGAAAATGGTTTGTTTGCGTTATCAAAGTAATAAAGTTTTACATATTCGATGCTTTTTGCAATTTCCTGTGCTAATATTAAGTTCATCTCATGATGTAATAATCTTAACCTATTTCTTCCAACACTCGTTTCTTTTATTATTAAGTTGTCCTCTTCCTTTTTAATTGAGATACACAGTTTCTCATATGTTTCCCTCATTTATTTTCTATCACCAGATTGGCCATGGGGTAATCAGCAGGGATGTGCATTTGGAAAATGGCTAATCAGAATCCAAGTTGAATAGTGCCTGTTGGTTAAGGGTAGCAAATCCAAATGAATTTCCTCTTATTTTTTCAGATTTGAACCAACTAGGTCAAAACTGAATATTTGCGGCTGTACTTTGCTATCTGTTTCCATTGGGTTTTTAAAGATTGGTACAGATGACCCCCTGCCCACATGCTGATGTACTTCATGGGGAGGTAGACTGGGGATAAGCATTCTTGCCCCACCTCCTGCCTCCACACAATTGCCTGGTCATCTGCAAAATGCAACTTTGTATAGGAAGTGGCCATGCAGATACACCCCTTCCTGTGATCAGCAGTCTTCTGAAAGCAATGTTGCTGATCATAGGTGTATGCATGGCCACTTCTTCTATGCAGTCACAGTTTGCAGATAACCAAGCAATCATGCAGGGTCAAGGGCAAGGCCCACATGCTGATGCCTGCTCTCCCATCCTGAGTGGTGAGGTAGTGCACAGGAGGGGGATTGTCTGTATTGGGATTTTTTCTTTCATTTTTCTGAAAGTCATAAAGTATAGGAAAAGAGCAGTTATATGAGTAAATTCAAGGCAATTAATTTTAAGCACTTCAACACTGAAGTAAGTCCCATGTTACTCAATACAGCTTACTCCTAGGAAAACAATTTTTGGATCACAACCTTAGGACATGTTAGTGCCTTACAATATTGGTCTGGATTGTCTTGGGCATATTGTTTCCTTCATCACTCACTTTCTATTAAGCTTTGCAATGGCCATTCCATCTATTGGGATTTAGCCTTTATTGAAGGTTGGGCTAAATGCTCAGCTTGTACTTGCTGGATAAAGGGGGAGGGAAAGATGGAAAGAGAAAGAGATTTTCACCTTGCCCAGTTTCCTCCAACCCCAAGCTATTCACCTGGCACTTTTATGGAAATTGTCCAGAACCAGGTCAATGCACCTCAACATATTTCCAAAGTTATCTTGATATCAGAAGCAAATAATCAGAACAACTACAAATAGTGTGTTTTCACCCCCAAATGTGCATTCACATCTATTTTTCAGGATGAATGTGGTGCTGATTGGAGTTTTCCAGTCCCCCAAAGGGAAATTTTATATCCCCTTTCTGTTCGATTGTTTTTGTGTTTTTGGTGTGTGTGTTTTTTTACAATTACCAGGTCTCGTCATTCGGATCATTCTATGACACACACAGGAAAATTAGCAGAACATTCACATTTTAAAAAGACGATCTCAATTGCACTGAACATTCACAATCTGTCTATTCAGGAATTTCCATGCAAGTTTTCTGGAGATTATATTCAGCATGGAAAGAATATCATGGGGCTGAAGTCATTTTTTAATGAGTCTGTGTACTGCATGAAAAATACACACATGCACATAAAAAGCCAGTATTGAACTGAGAAAGAAACTCAACACTGCTAAGGAATAATCAAATAAATAATGTAGGAATACAAAGAAGAAAAATGAAACTGTGGCCTTCATCTAAGTTGACCTTTCTCAAATGTTAGAACATAAAATGTTTAAATGCATAAAAAAGATATCAAGGCATTCATCTAAACAGCTTTGGCCTACACATTTTGAAAGAAAGTTAAAAAGGGTAATGACCAGGAAGGTTACAAAGAATGTTTTGCAGTAAGAAGTGTATTATTGTTTATGATATAGGGTCAGGCAGCTGTAATGCATGGTTTTAGATTCCCCTTGAGAGGTTTGGAGTACTTTCTTTGACCCCATGTAAATCTCATGGGTTGAAATGCTGGGTTCAGCTCTACACATTTTTCAGAGTGTTCCCCCCTCCCTGAGCTGAAAATGCTAGTATGCTCATTTAAATTCTAATGTTTTTGTTCATTTTAGTAGCCATCTGCTGTTGTTACTTGTTAGTCGAGAGCCAATGTAGAACCATTACTGGAGTCATGCTTTGATGGGTAAGTTACAGATTGATACCCCCCTCCAGCCATGAATTTCACTGGGTGATGTAGTTCTTTCATCTTAACCACAAAAAAGGGGTTTTGTGGGGGTTAAATAGAAAATATATATGTGATAACTACTTACAGTTGATTACTTTAAGCATAATTTTGATGGCTAAGGGCTTATTTGTTGTAAGATGACTTGAGCCCTTTCAGAGAAAGTGAGATATGTATACTTTAAATAAATAAAAATGAATATGATATGGTGTGAAGATATGTTGATGGAACCTATTTATGCAGGTTAATTTGTTACTCTGCATCTCCTGTTAGATCTATTGAAAGATGGAGGAGTGATTTTGTGGTACAGAAGTGGGTTTATGTAGAAATTAGGGGTGTGCATTCAGGTGCACCTGAGCTGAAATATTCATCATCCCAAATATATTTGGGAATTTTTCAGTATACTGAAAAAAAAATGTTGCAAAAAACCTTGGGAAAATTGGGAGCCAGCATTTGCAGGCTCCCGGGAAATATTTTCTTTTCTTTTTCTCTCCCCCGCTCCTGTTTTTGGGTCTTGGGGGTGGGGTTCCTATGGGCTTTCCAGGCTGCTTGTGTTAATTTCAAGCATGCTTGTCAGTTTCAAGAAGGTTTTTTCCCCCTTCTTTGCCAGAGTTGCTTTGTGTTCCCTTTGCAGCTTTACATTGTTGCTGCTCAGTGCTTGGATTTGTTGGATTTGTTTGTTTGGCATTAGTCCTGTTGACCTTGCATTGCTACAGTGGCCCTGGGTTCTGCTGGGCATTCTGTATATTGAAGAAGAAGAAAGGGGGCTGCACCAAGGCAAAACAAAGATGAAAAGACAAATGGTGTCCAAAAATCTCACACAAACTCTTAAGAACTGATAGTGTGAAGTTTTGCCAAGCTAAGAGACTTGCTATTGCCGCAATGTTTTATGGTCTGGCATCTCAGTCAAAGTACATTTACACTAGATTTGAATATATAACTTCATTTTAATTGGGGGGGGGAATTGTTCTGTTTGTTAGGGCTTATTTCAAAGATTTTGCTCATCAGAAAGTGACTTGATAGTTGTAAGAAGGAATAGTAAAGGTAAAGGTTTCCCTTGCTCGAAAGCCAGTCAAATCCAACTCTAGGGGGTGGTGCTCATCTCCGTTTCGAAGATGAAGAGCCAGTGCTGTCCGAAGATGTTTCCATGGTCATATAGCCAGCATGACTAAACATCAAGGTGCACGGAATGCTGTTACCTTCCCACCAAAGCAGTATCTATTTATCTACTTGCAATTTCTTGCTTTCAGATTGCTAGGTTGGCAGGAGCTGAGGCCAGAGACGGAAGCTTCACTCTGTCACATGGCACTAAGGTCTCAACCTGCCAGACTACAGACCTTCCGTTCTGCAGCTCAGCATCTTAACCTCTGAGCCATTGTGGCCCCTAATAAGTAGGAATATGCATGTGTCAAAAAACCCAAACAAACCAGAGGTCATTTCAGGGGGGAATACGGGGGATCGCAGTTCCCCCGGGTGAGGTACGGGGGCGGGGCACATGACGAAGGAGGCAGGAGAAGAGGAGGCAGGAGAAGAGGGAGGGTAAGTTGCTTCCTCCCTGCCTCGAACCGTTGGGGGCAGGGTGTGTGGCCTTATGACACACTTCCAGTGATGTCAGGGGGTGTGGCCTTATGACACATTTCCGGTGATGTCAGGGGGTGTGGCCTTATGACACACTTCCGGTGATGTCAGGGTGTGTGGCATATGCTAATGAGTTATGCTAATGAGTTCCCCTAGCTCTTTTTCTATGAAACGACCCCTGAAACAAACCCTCGAGCTGCCCTGAGGCATCCCAATATGGACAGAGGTATGGTCTGTGGTTCCATCTAGCTCGTGTTTGACTATTTAGCCCTTGAGAAAATGAAAGATGTCACGAATGAAAAATGTTCTCATGTCTGATTAGGTTTCTTTTGTTATCCTTCCTGTTTAGCAATGCAGTCAAAATGGGAAGCAGTTTAAAGCAGGCCCCAAAGTCAGTCTGAGGTTCTGCTGCAACAAACAGCTGCCAAATATTATTGGGTGGGAACAGTAGATAGAATGCAACCCTGGAAGTGCTGTTCCCAGGAAAAAAGAGCTCTCTCGATAAAGTAACAAGACTGAGTCCTGCTGACCACGTTAAGCTGGGTCTTCAAATCTGTGTCAGATGCTGGACATCCTTCCTTGGTTGGTTTGGTTGAGTCTAAAAAGCAATTTTGAATTGAATTAGAGTTTGCTGTGACAGACAAAACAGACTTTACAGTAGGCAAATTGAATTTCTCTGGTTCAGTGACTCTGCTGTGGTGCCGCTCCTCTCAAGAAGATTTTCACATTATTGAGAGCTGGTAGGTTTCCTTGCAAATAGCCACAAGCAGCACACACAGTAACACTACAACAGATTCCTTGTCTGCAACATATTTCGTCTATACAGCCCAGCTCTTTTCTCCCACTTTGGCCTCCTTCACATAAAATGAAAAGTACAAATTTTAACACAAACTGTTTTTTTGTTAAATCTTTGAGAAAAATGCCTCCCTTTTTTCCTGCAGTCTCAACTGGGTCTCACTCAGTTAGTTTAGTATCTAGTATTACAAAATGCAATGTGTTTTTAATGGAGTGCAAAGACAGGAATGTTTTCTTATCTTAAAACCAGCTATGAATGGAGGCCTGGCACTGCTTACCTTGATTCAATTAGGGTTAGTATTTCCATGCCAACTGCACAGCAATTTTGTCTGCAGCATGGAAGGAAGTACAAGACCCTCTCCACTTACATTTCAACATGTTGGCAACCCTACATCATTGTTATCATGGACATTGCCCTACAGCTGACACTGAGGCAGTCTTCTGCTGTTTTCATTATTTTGCTGGACTGTGGTAACACATCTGAGTCATAAGCCTAACATCTGTATCATATAGAATAAAGTGCATTTGCTCAAGCAGTGCTTAAAGGAACTGGCAGCACATACAAGAAATAACTCCACACTTATCAAGTCTCAGCTTTACCCAAGAGGTTGAAGATTTTTCAGATTTTAAATTTTTCAAAAATAAAAATAAGAATGTTTGCCTTCTGGGCTGCCACATCCTTTTGAGACAAAGGCAAGAAAGCAAAACATTCCCATTTGCTTGGACATCTCATTTTATGATCTCAGTTATCTTTGTAGGGCTTTGAAATGGAGCAGTTCTGCGCATGAAATGTTTGAAACATGTACATTTATGCACTTTCTCCTTGACTGAATAAACCCACATATAAGCTTTCAGTTCCAGCTCTGTGAGGGCCCTGCCCCCTCCTCCAGCCAACAGTCCCTTGGTTAGTAGGGCCCCCCTCTTATTTTTGGACTTGTTACCTTTCCACAGGGCATGTAAGGCAGAGCTGTTCCACCAGGCATTCGGTTGACGATAGTGATGGTACAGCATTTAGTCTGGCGCTCTCATACCTGCCATTCTCCATAACTCTCCCCCTAGGAGGCTTGTGAAATTTGACACTTTTTCACCATCTTGGAATGGACCCATTATTGGTGTATGTACAGTGTATTTTATTGTTTAATTTTTAAGTTTTAGCTATTTATTGTATTTCTTCTGTTGTAAGCAACCCAGAGCCCTGCTTGCAGGGGAGGGTGGCCTAAAAATCTAATAAAATAAAATAAATTAACCAACACCCATGTCCTATTTTTTCCTTTTCTACACAATCTAAAAGGGCACTCAAATCATTAATTTATGTTCCATCCTGTTTCAGGAGCTATCTTGACTCACCCAAACTTTTGCATCAAAGGAGCTCTGTCTCACTTCAACCTAATTTTAGTATGTTAAACATGTTGCCTCACCACGGTCTTTCTGTCCATGCAGACTTGCCTCACAGTAGCCTAATCAAAGTATTTCCCCCACTTTTTCCTGCCAAAGTTTGACAGCAGTTAACTTTACACCAGCCACTGAGATTCAAACTTGACCCAATCCAAAGCCAGGATGGCACAAATCTCAAAGAAGGACCCCATGTTGGTCTGTGTGTGTGTGTGTTAGGGAATTAGTTCTCAGGTGCCTAGTGTAGGTTCTTTACATTTTTATTCTTTTTATTTTATTTTGTATACAATAAAGTTGTTTGTTTGTGTTTACAATCACTCTCAGTCTCTTTCTTCATAATTTTATTTTGGGGAATTCCCACTAAGATTCTCCCTGGTATAAGCAAAACTGATAAGACCTACTGTTCAGTACCTGTTTGTGCTGGTTTATGTGGGGATGAATGAAACGACCATGAATACCATCACGAAAATTAAATATGACTATGAAGTTCTTGGAAGGCAGTTGAAGGCATTGGGGGGACAGGTGGTATTCTCTTCTATCCTTCCAGTCATAGAGGAGTGCAAAGAGAACATGCCATACTCGAGGTGAATCGTTGGCTGAGATGGTGGTGCCGGCAGGAGCGCTTTGGGTTCTGGAACCACGGGATAAGTTTTCTTAGAGAAGGCCTTCTAGCACTTGATGGGCTTCCCCTCTCAAGGTCAGGGAAGAAAACGTTAGGAAAGAACCTGGAGAGCTTAATCAGGAGAGCTTTAAACTGAAGCCACAAGGGGAAGGGGACGATCAACATGGGGACTTTAATGAAGAAGAGAAAACAGTGCGGGCCCACCTGGGTAGGACAGGTCAAACAAAGGTACAAGGCTACAAGTGCCTATCTACCAATGTCTGTAGTAAGGGTAATAAGAAGGAAGAGCTTGAGATTCTCTTGCAAACAGAGGGTTATGATATAATAGGAATCACTGAGACTTGGTGGGGTGATTCTCATGACTGGGATGTGGCAGTGGAATGGGTATGAGTTGTTCAAGAAAAAATGGAAGGGTAGAAGAGGAGGCGGAGTGGCGTTGTATGTGAAGAAAGGGCTAAAATGTCAGGGAGTTCTGGAGAATGTGGTTGACAGTCAAGTGGAAACCAAATGGGTGGAAATAAGGGGAGGTAGGACAAAGGGTATTGTTGTTGGAGTCTGCTACAGACTTCCTGACCAGAGACAGGAAATGGATGCTGCCCTCCTTGAACAGATTGGTAGAGTATCCAGACATCAGAACCTTATAATTATGGGAGACTTCAACTTCCCTGATGTGTGCTGGGAGACAGGCTAAACAAAGTGACAAGTATCATGCAACTTCCTGACCTGTCTGGCCGACAACTTCCTTTTTCAAATGGTGGAGGAAGCTACAAGGGGCTTGGCCATAGAAAATGAAATTAAAAAATCCCCTTCTGGGGGCCAAAACAAATTAATATTAACCAACAAGGAAGAATTGGTAGATGGGGTGAAGGTGGTGGGGACCTTAGGGGGAAGTGACCATGTCCTCCTTGAATTCCAGTTGCTGTGGTGGGTCAAGGAAGTTTGTAGCCAGACTTGTAGGTTAGATTTTCGTAGGGCTGACTTCAACCAACTCAGAGACTTGATGGGAGTCATTCCATGTGGGAGTGCGCTGGAAGGGAAAGGAGTGAGTGAAGGGTGGGCTCTTCTCATACATGAGCTTTTGCAAGCTCACCCTCACTATTCCAGCAAGATAGAAACGTGGTAAGGGCTCCAAGAAACCGATGTGAATGAACCGAGAGCTTCAGAATAAGCTAAGGGAGAAAAAGGAAATGGATTGAAATGGAGGGAAGGTCAGACCTCTAAAGAGGAGTATATGAGAGTTACTAGGTACTGCAGATCAGCCATTAGAGAAACCAAAGCTCTGTATGTGTTGGGTCTGGCCAGGGGGGCTCGCTACAATAACAAAAACTTCTACAGCTATGTGAGAAGCAAACACAAGGTAAAAAAAGCAACTGGACCGCTTTTGAGAGTAGAAGGAGAAACTCTGGTGAAGGACAGAGAAAAAGCAGACAGGCTTAATGACTTCTTTGCCCTGTTTTCTCCCAGAAGAACTTGAGCCCATGTAGAGATGGTATAGGACACAACAGGACACCTGAGTGTCCAGTTGACATTGACAGGGAGGTTGTGGAGAGGCACCTGGCTGTATTCCTTTGGAGTGCCTCACAATCCTCACTGGTTTTCACGACCCTGAACAACTTCATATCATCCGCAAATTTAGCCACTTCACTGCTTACTCCCAACTCCAAATCATTAATGAACAAGTTAAAAAGCAGTGGACCAAGTACTGATCCCTGCGGTACCCCACTGCTTACCCCCCTCCACTGAGAGAACTGACCATTTATACTCACTCTCTGTTTTCTATTAATTACCCCAACTGAGGAAATATCCACAACCCTAATCAGTTACAGCCTTGTAAGCCCATTTACTTCAATGGACTTTGAAGGGTATAACTCCACTTAATAAGGGTATAGCTCCACTTTGAAGGGTATAACGCCACGCAACTTCCTGACCTGTCTGGCTGACAACTTCCTTTTTCAAATGGTGGAGGAAGCTACAAGGGGCTTGGCCGTACTAGACTTAATATTAACCAACAGGGAATACTTGGTAGACAGGGTGAAGGTGGTGGGGACCTTAGGGGGAAGTGACCATGTCTTCCTTGAATTCCAGTTGCTGTGGGGGGTCAAGGAAGTTCATAGCCAGACATGTAGGTTAGATTTTTGTAAGGCCGACTTCAAGAAACTCAGAGGCTTGATGGGAGTAATTCCATGGGGGAGTGTGCTGGAAAGAAAAAGAGCGAGTGAAGGGTGGGCTCTTCTCAAACATGAGCTTTTGCAAGCTCACCCTCACTATTCCAGCAAGATAGAAACGTGGTAAGGGCTCCAAGAAACCGATGTGAATGAACCGAGAGCTTCAGAATAAGCTAAGGGAGAAAAAGGAAATGGATTGAAATGGAGGGAAGGTCAGACCTCTAAAGAGGAGTATATGAGAGTTACTAGGTACTGCAGATCAGCCATTAGAGAAACCAAAGCTCTGTATGTGTTGGGTCTGGCCAGGGGGGCTCGCTACAATAACAAAAACTTCTACAGCTATGTGAGAAGCAAACACAAGGTAAAAAAAGCAACTGGACCGCTTTTGAGAGTAGAAGGAGAAACTCTGGTGAAGGACAGAGAAATAGCAGACAGGCTTAACAACTTTTTTACCTCTGTTTTCTCCCAGAAGAACTCGAGCCCATCTAGAAATGGTATAGGACAAAACAGGACACCTGAGTGTCCAGTTGACATTGACAGGGAGGTTGTGGAGAGGCACCTGGCTGCACTGGACGAATACAAATCCCCTGGTTTAGATGGAGTGCACCCAGGTGTGCTCAAAGAACATCTAAGAACTTACAAAGCCTCTGTCCATCATTTTCAAGGCCTCCTGGAGGACGGGATGTGCCACAGGATTGGAGAAGAGAAAATGTTATCCCAAACTTTAAGAAAGGGAAGAAGGATGACCCAGGACACTACAGGCCGGTCAGCCTGACTTCTGTTGCTGGGAAGATCTGTAAGCATATGAAGGACCACTTAGTGATCCGGGGAAGTCAGCATGGTTTTGTCCCCAACAGATCTTGTCAGACCAACCTG
>NW_015162545.1:167815-214701 GCF_001447785.1 Gekko japonicus | reverse complement strand
AGTGGTTCAAAGGTGGAATCAGCTGCCTATGGGGGTGGTTAGGTCCCCTTCACTGACAGCTTTCAAGAAGAAGCTGGATGAATATTTGTCAGGGATACTTTAGGCTGGTCCTGCATTGGGCAAGGGGTTGGACTAGATGGTCTGTATGGCCCCTTCCAACTCTATGATTCTATGATTCTATATGCAAGCTACAAGGTCCTGTGCTATTTCTTTCTGGAACTCTTATTAAAGCTAATTTCCCCTTCTCTGGGTCCAGTTTGGGCAACAGCTCTGCACACTAGCAGCAGTGCACCTGTTGCATGTAGCCCCATTTAGATAAATGATAATAGCTTAAATGACCTATTTGGGGAGGAGAGAACAGCGATACCAAATCCAGTCTTCCACTCACTGATCCAAGTATGACTATCAGTTTTCGAATTTGAGTCTCTACTGCACTGCTTTGGTTTCTTGACTTTTCTGAGAACCACAGCACCTCTTTGCATTAATATTACTTCTCTAGCTAGGAATACATTTCCTTGTGATTCCTGACTGGGACATTGAGATGTTCTCAATTGTACACATGGAACATTTCTTTAAGAGGTATGACACAGTTCCCTTAATGTCAGAAAAAAATATCCATGTACACGTTCCCATTGTACTGATTTGTTGCTGCTTTCTAAAAGAAAGACTTCAAGATGTTAATTCACCACTGCAGTGCTGCCCTCTTTAACTTGGGAAAAGCTGAAAATAGTCCTTGAGTTGCTCAAGCTAAATATAGAAGCTTCCTCCAAGTAGAAATGTTCTTCTACTGAAGCAAATCGAACTATACATTATGAGGCCAAAGGTATACTATAGATTTCTTAGAACCTGCAAGCCCGTATACTTCTTTTGAGAGCCCAATTTTATTTCTGAATTAGGGTTTCCAGTCATAATTCTTCAGGCTAATTGTATGAGCCTGGTGTTTGTGTATGTGTGTAGACATATGATGAATTAATCAAATATTCAATCAGTACTAAGCAAATAATTATTGTTTTGAATGGGAATTAGATTATGTACTAGACTCAGGGTCAAATGAGAAAAGATGCTGAAAGATCTGTGATCCAATCACTCCAGTCTTTTTAAAATGTTAATTGCAGCCTTGGGGAAGCTTGATCTAGATCAGAACCATTGTGCTGGGAATGAGGAAGCTTAATGCTTCCCACATAATTTCATTGATCAAAACTCTACTTTCTCCCATACTGGTAGCACTGGGGGGGGGGGAAAAAGGGAAGATGGGAGGCCAGGGGGGGGTTTTTTTGTTTTGTTTTGTTTTTTCCTGTTTCCAGGTCAAATAACAGTACAGAGGAAGGGGCAACTTTCTTCTGTGAAACCACAAAGGGAAAGGGATATTCCTTTATTTCATTGTGTCTCAACCCCTACCTGTATCAGGACACTACTACCGCCAGCCAGCAACTGCAACTTGCCTTTAAAATAAACTGTGAAGGTTTGGTCATGGGTTTTCTCTCAGTCTCACAATTTATTTAGTTCTTAGTATCACTTTTGTGATGAAAAGGGATGTTCTTGGGAAACCTCAGAGATCAGTGTAATTCCACCTTTTGACTGGCAAGGTAGAAGGCTGGTCATGATTAGATCTGACTACAGCTAAGTTATCAGGTAAGGAAAAATGGTAACTCAGCCAACAGGATTTAGCTGTTGTAAGAATTCTGCCAGATTGTTCCATGCCCTGCTTAATTTATTGCAAAGCTATCCATCGTTAGAAAAAAAATCTTAATAGTTTCCAGCTAAGAGATAGATTTTTGTGGAATTATTTAAATAAATAAATGTGTCGAAGTGAGATTTACATAAGGCTTTCTTGTGTGCTTGGTAATCTTTATGCAAAAACCAGCTATGAGCTATTTGATTGTGTATTATGTAGATAGTATTGATGTCATAGAAAATTTATCATGCTGCCTGTTTTTCTCCTTATATAAAAAATGCAAGGCTGTATAAGTTGATATATTTGACAAGATTTCCACAAAAGATTGCTTTTATGTAATAAGTTAAAGATCTAAAAATCTCTCAGGAGGTTGCCTCCTTTGTATTTTCCCATGCAAGAACAAGATCTGAGCTTATTAAGGGGGATCAGTCATAACCAATCAATATTTTTGACATTGGAAATTGCCTTATAATTTGTGTAATTTGAAATATGGCTGTGTGTGGTTGTGCCTGTTTTGTTTTTTAAAAGCTATGGCTTTTAGATAATGTAATATACAAAGCCCACTGATTTGGCACAGGTATCACATATCCTGGCTGGCCATTGATTTACAAAGGACTGATTCAAATGGCCATTGTACATAGGGTGAGTGCTTTCCTTTTCTGCACTGCACCACAAACTTTCAAAATGTCAGATGACTGATGACATTAAATAAAATAACAGCTTGGCTTTTTAGGATGACATTTTTACTTTTTGCATCCTGAAGTCCAGGCAGAATGAAACAGGTGCAGTATCAGTGTCTAATAGCTCAAATCCTTGCAGAGATTATAATTTGTGTAATTTGGCTGTTTCTGATTTTACTGTAAAACCAAACAAAAAACACAATCAGGAATATATACAAACATACTCGAGAGCAAAGAAGGCAAAATCCTTATCACTGTGTCCTGCCATCTTAAAGTGCTCTGTCAAGGGTGCATTCTTCCTGTCCCGTCTGATGCAACTTCTGTGTTCAGTTATTCTAGTCCGCAATGGCCTTGATGTGCATCCAATGTATTTCTTTTGACATTGACAGATTATGCAATAGATTAAACCCTTTGAATTACAGTTAAAAAATGACCTAATAGAGTACTTTCTTTTTTTATCTAAGTCATAACAGTAATTAGTGCATAGCATCAACTCACAGACCTGAAATCTCCCTCCCTCATGTCCAATGTACTTTCAAGGACTTCCAATGCTTCACTCTGCGGTATGTTCGTATACAATGATACCACATCATGGAATATGAAGATATGTTGTTTGTAACCCTTGTTCGGCCGAGTGGCCACCAACAGATGATCCAACAGCTGAAAAAAAGAGAATTATACTGGATACATACTCTTAAGACTGCAACCCCATACGGCCTGAATGAGCATGTTGACTGGTGTGCAATATAATCTTGTTGTTATAGCATGTATCTTTATATATGGACTGTTTAAATTTGTATTGTTTCTTTATCCCTTAATGGTATACTCGATGTGTAAGGTGCAATCACATGACCAGATTACCTTACTATAAAGCTCCAGCATTTTAAAATTTATCCACACTGCTTTTTACTTGTGAATATTGTGGCAACACAATCAAAGAAGGTTATTTGTGGACCATAGGTAACTATTTTATAATTATTACTAGCTCACTCTTTCAGATGAGATCCGGGCCCTGTGGAATTTGATACAGTTTTGCAGAGTCTCTGACAAAAATGTTTTCCTAGGCCCATGGTTGAGGCAGTGAAGTTTTCCACCTGAATTGGCCTCCTCAACCTCCCCTTCCTCTGCCATTCATTTGATCATCGTACCAGTTCCATCAATACACAGTCTGTACAACCTCACATTGGATAATTTATGCTGTTTTGTGCCCTATACCGCCATCTGCTTTTATTCTAATTTATTACTTTTATCATTGCTTTTAGCAACTTATCTATGGTATTGTTTTAATTTTTTGTCACCCACCCTGAGCCTTGCTGCACAAGGGAGGGCAGGCTATAAATCCAATAAAATAAATGAATAAAATAAAGACTGATACATTGCAGTCATATCCTATTTCTGCAGTCATATTTATCATAAATGATTTTTCTGCCACCTGTTCAAAGTTAATTTTAGGTCAAATGTTTTGGCACTTCACTGAATACAGTATTTCCCAGAGTGCACTAAGTATTTTACCCTTCACTTTCATGCCCACTTTTTCATGACAGTTTGATTTTGAATGATGTGGCTTCCATAAATGGAATCTCATGGGTTTATGCAGCTCAGCTTAATTGTGTGGTGCTGTAATACATGTTCACACTTGATGCATAATAGTGCATTAAATCAGTGAGCACCAGTGCAATATCTGGAAATTTTGGAGCTTAAGTCCTGACTGCTTAAAGCTTAACGCCATCCTGTATCTCCCCCCTTTAGTATCTACTTCATTTTTTTTCTTGCTGTTGTACTTTTAATTGTGTTCATGGGAAAACTTTAGAATATCCCAAAGTGGAAGGTCAACACTTCACCTTCTCGTCTTGTTTAATTGCCACCTTAACTCTCTTCTTTTCACCTCCAACCTTATTTACCGAGTGTGCCATTTATAAATAATTGCTTATGATACTTCCATTCTGTCACTTTCCATCTGCAGCACCTACCCATTGCATGCCCTATTGACATGCAAGAGGACTCAACTGCACTTAGCCTTCCCTGGGCAAGAGCTCCATAATCATAGTTCTGTTATTTTTGTCTTTAGGTTTTTCAGTTAGCTCTTCTCATCAATTTCAATCTATTTTTGCAATCCTGGATTTCCTTGATTGTAATTTTCTTCTGGAAATTATCATTCAAGTCCAGTTCACTGTTCCCTAACTCCTTGTTGCGTGTATATAAACAATTATCAGTGGCAGCAAATTCATTTGCCCAAAATGTAATGCTGGCTGTCAGTCTTTTCTGTTCCTCAGTGGTGGTTGTACTGTCAACTGTGCAATTTGGTGCTGCAGGGGAGAAGACAAAATGTGCAGATTAGCATTGACATATTCTTGCGTGTGAAAATCAATAATAATTTTGTTTATGAAAAGACAATAAAGGTTATTTTCCCCAGGTTAGCAAAATAAGGAAGTTCAGAAAGATGAGAAGCTGGTTTGGCTTGGATAAGTAGCCCATACTTCTTCTTGCTTATCTGAGCTGAACATCTGAACTCTGAGGCTCACCCAATAATAATTTAAAACGACAGTACTTTTGGTCAGACTAAGAGCTGTATTGAATGACTGAATTCTGATCCTTGAAGGAAAGAAAACAAAGTATAACAAAAATCTATGGCTTTTCATATGCATTTTATTTCTATAGCTTCAACAGAGGCATAAATTAATAGGGTAATAACAAGCAGCTGCAATAATAAAGTTGGAATTATGTCAATGTGTGCTATAGACCTGCAATCAAGTATTGTTTAATTTTTTTTAACATACAAGCTGCCTTAGCGGATCAAACCAAGCCTGATCCATCTAGTCCAGTCTTTCCACCATCACTACCCCTGAAGAGGGCTATTTTGAATCCTTACACTTCTGGTTAGTTGTCACTAGTGGGTATTGGGATATCACACAAGGAATCCTCCATCCACTGCAATACCATAATGTACCATAATGTGTTTGTAGACCTACCCTCTTCAAGTGAGTAAATAGGGACATTTGCATATACTGTGCTTATGAATCACTTTCCACCTTATGAAAGTCAATAATGGAAGGGACCTTTCTCCATGTCACTTGTGACTAAAACATTCATACGGTAAGTGCTTTTCTCCTCCTAAGACATATAGTGATATATTGTAGGTAGCAAAAAGAGAGTATCACCATTACTTAATGATGACAGTGGCCAGAGGTTTGAAGACTCCTACCATGAATATTATTATTCTGACCACTTGGAAGCTTTTTCACAGATTATTTCTTGTGGGATAAGCTGGGAGAATTTCTGGAACCCAGGGGAAGGATGGGTGGCTTCCTTATTACCAAAGGCTACTCTATTCTCCTGACAACAATCCAGCACTGGAAATGGGATTCTTCTATTTTTGCATAAACTGTTCTCTTACAAGAAGTCAGGATCCCTTTCAAAACTGCTGTCTTCTAGCAGTAAGTTTCATACAAATCAATATTAATGTGGTTCTTTACAGATAAAATAAGAGCAAATTTTACATTGTAGTATATTTCTATTTCTTACAGCTTTGAACCATTTTTTCTTAAAAGCAAAATAGTGGGTAAATTATTATCACAGAGTGATTTTCAAAATGCTATATGTCTTCTTTTTAAAATATATATATCCAAGTACACATCTACAGAATTATTTTGTTGTTTTTATAACCACTGGAAAAGTTACCTTGCTTATAAATGGTTCTAACATTGTCATTTATCTTTATTTTGTTTTGTAATTCCTTTGGAATTTTAAGGAAATTGTTCACATCTGAAGAGTATCCTTTGGCTTAAAGAAATAAATTCCCACTTCGCTTTTAAAAAAATGTTATACTCAATAGGAACCAGGTAGAACAGAGCCAGCTCTAATCCACGGTCAGAGTTGCTAGGCTACAACATTAAATACATGATTTTGGAGCAGAGTGGACCAAAGTTACTGGTTCCATATGCCACCATCATTTCTCTAATTGTCTTCCTACAAGGCTTCACTCTCTTTTTGGATGCATTCCTCTCTTGCTGCCCTCTCCCCATGCTCCTTCAGAGCCTGCAAGGCAATACTTGAGATTTGGAGATCAGGGGATGAGGAAGGGAAGAATATCCCCCAATATCATTAAATGACCTCATTTTGGGTGTCCTGCTATTTTCTTACATTGACTACATTCATGTTTTTAAACGTTTTAAGTAACAAACAATAACATAAATAAATAAATAAATAAATCTCTGTCCTATTCCTCTCTCCTTTATGGACTTTACAAATGCAAACAGGTCCATAGGAAGGAATTTGCAGTCTGTACATATCTCATGGTGCTGTAACAGATATTACTTTTTCAAGATTGTGGTTTTCTGGATGCCACACAAGCTGACTGAAGGGAAGGGCAGGCAGTGTGTACAGGGAGCAATATGCGTATCTCCCTGGAGCTCTGTGTTCCCCTTCACGGCTATGTTAGTATTCCTATTAGTCTTGATTGCTTAGTTGAACGGTCAGATTCTAGGTCCATAGCTTTAGGGAATTTTGCTTTCTTAGCTTACATTCTTCCTTAAATTTGAATTCATGCCCCTATATATTTTTACCACAGATTTTAGTCATATCATGTAGTAATCAATTTCCTTCATGCCAGCTTAACATTCAGTGTCCGATGAGCATATTAACTGGCATTCCTGTTTTTCATATGACAATGTTTCCTTTTTTTGCTTCTTACATTTTCTTTCTCCCTTGTTAGTGGCTTAGCTATCTCTCTATCAGTGTTCTGCCTGGTTGCAATTACAAGTTTTCCCAGCTGGGAACTTGTTGGATTTTTTTTCTTGGGCTCTGTGACATGCTGATCTGTTTTGAAATGAAGTTCCAATTGTTTCACCTCTATATTTTGCATCTTGTTACTACAAGGTATTAGAGATGGGGAGCTGGGTTTCTTCCCTGTCTTTTGTAAATGGGATATGATAGCGGCAAGCTGAGATGAAAAATCTAGTCTTGCTAAATTATAATGTAGAAGGTAGAAAGATCGCCTTGGAAGAACTGATACCCACTGTTCAAAGCCCTGCTCCAATTGCCTAGCAATAGTGCCATTTTGCCGTACATTTAACATTCGAATACACTGTTGTATTCAAATAAGGATCAGAGCTCCTTTCCAGCTCTGACTTTCAAATCAGTTACTTTTTTCCCACCAGCTAAAAAACATATATTAGTCTTGCAAATAAATCCATAAAATGCACTAGTCCACAATGTTTTTACCAGCATAGCAGGAGAAAGGAGTCTTGGAAGCATCTTTGCCAGATGAGTGAGACCTGGTCAGAGCTTTTGTAACATCCTTTTTAAAAGATATTTAAATATCTGCATAGCCAGAGGTGAAAACCAAACAGTAAGAGTCATAGGGGTCTTGGTACTGGCTCTTAGTCATGACTCACAGCCTACGGGCCTCAGTGAACAAATGGATTCAGGATTAGTGATGCTGACAACGCTTTCTTCTTATATTTATCCATGGAGAGTAACAAGAGCCTAGGGTGCAGAACATCAAAATGAGTGAAACTGACAAGGTTTTGCCCTCACTTTGTCAGTTTCCTCAGGCACCAGAAAGGGATAAAATTAGGAAGGCAGTGGGGTAGGTGAGTAGATAACTAGAAAGAGTAATTACATATTGACAGACTGTTGCCAACCACATCATGATATAACTGCATTTGTTTCTAATCATAGGTAGTATGGGCCAATATCTGGAGCAGGAAATGTGTTTGTGTGTGCCTTCTTCCACACTATCTGGTCATTATATATGACATCTGAAGTGGAAAAAGGATAATGTGAACAGTCTTAATTACACATTATCTGAAATGGAAGATGATGATTAAAGCACTTGGAAGTGCATATATGATGCCTTAAAGTATTAATATGTCAAAACAGCATTTAAAGTTATCTTTCATACTTGTTCAAAATTCCAGCAAAGGGGAATTATTTCAGCATGTTTCTGTGAACTGTATTGTCTACCACATTTAGCTACCTTCATTGAGCTTTGATTTAAGACAAATGTTGTTTGTTAATGTGTGATAATTGCGCTATCAGTGTGGAATGTATCTGCGAGGGAAAAAACATAAAATCAAGATATGCTTATGGATTAAGTCTACATGCCACTGTATTGATCTAGTAAGACCTATTCTGACAGTAGTATGACAATCAGTACCATCCAGCAAGTACTATTAGGTTCAGATATTACATACAGGGCCGGCTTGCTTGCTAGGCGAGCCAGGTGCTCACCTAGGGCACGCCGGCCCTCAAGGGCGCCAAACTGTGCCCCCCTGCCAAAAGCCCTCCTGCCGCCCTAACCAGGTGATTGCCTCCACCCAAGCCCACCAGCCAAGGCTACCCCGGCGAGGTCCGGCCCCGGAGGAAGCAGAGCCCGGCCTGCCTCGGCAGCGCCCCACCCTCTATAGCCGTCCTGCATGGAGCTGGGCTGGGCTAGGCTGAGCGCACGCTGCCGCCACCACCATCCCTCCAATGGCCAGAGGTGCCGGCGCCCTCCTCCTCCCGCCCCTCCTCCTGGCAGGAAAGTTGTGAACCAGCGATTTGGCTGCTGCATGAATCAGCTTGCTCTGGAGCCATCCTTCCTCAGCCAGGACCAAACTGTGTGAGCTGGAAGCTAAATAACTGTGAGCTAGCTCCCACTAACTCAGCTTAGAGGGAACACTGCTCGGTGCCCCTGTGTTCTTGCGCAGTGCCTGCCGCTGCCCTGCAGACAGAAGGCAGCCGCTCTGCTCTCCTAGCACTCAACTTCTTCCAGCCCCTGCTCTTCTCTGGAGCGGAAAGAGGACGCCAGCGCTGCATGGGAGGCTGCCTGGGCCGCTGGCTGTCTGCGGCCTGGGGGGGGCTCCAATGCCGCCTGCAGGAGCTCCCTCTTTGCCAAGCCCCCCCTCCTCGCCCTTCTTCTCCCCGCCTCTTGGATTGGGACTGGCTGTTCTGGGTGGGGCGGTTGGAATTCCTTAGCCCGGAGAGCTTTGGGGGGAGAGTGGCAGCAGGGGCGTCCAGAGTGGGATCTGGTGAGCTCAGAGGGGGGCTTTGGAGGGGGAGATATTGGGGCAGGAGAGTCTGTAACACAATGCAATGCAAGACTGAAAACAGAAGGAAAGGAGTAGGGTGAGAGAGGGATCTTCGCAGTGACCGCCTCCCCGGGTCCCTTCTCCTGCATCAGAAAGGTACAAGGTAGCCTCATCTGGGGGGGGGCACAAGGTAACCTCACCTGGTGTGCAAAAAAACCTTGGGCCGGCCCAAGGTTTTCATGAAGAATACTGTGCACTTCCCATTTTCTCAGTGTATGGGAAGTTCATGCCTGGGTTCTTTTCCTTGTGAAGAGGACAGCACTGGAGAATTATAGTGCCTTTTATAACAAACTGGTCATTTACAAATATTCAGTGAATGCAAAAGAGCAGAAAGGCAAAGAGACCAGGGAATTTTAAAATAGCATCAGCTTTTCCAAAGATTTCACCTACCACTCAAATCCTCTTTCTTATCAGTTATCTACAAAAACCATGCATTGTTACCTTTCTCTAGCCTGCTTTGCACTGCACATTTTCCAGCATCTATAAAAGTATGTAGGGTAGGTTGTCACTAACCCCAGTGGCTAGGAATAGTCATCAGCAGATATAAAACAAGCTATTTCATCTGTTAAGCTATACTACAGTTTAACAGATGAAATTTACAGGTAAAATATTATTTTACATAATGACACTATCAAGATCCTTTAAACATCACCTTTTCTCTGTGCACAGAGAATATATATTTATTTATTTATATTTATTTATTTATTTATTTATATAGTGCTGTGATCTATGAGTCAGGGCTTGCTTACACAACATGCATATTGGATGTGTTGGAATAAATGTAAGATATTCTGGGCCAAATCTGAACAGATGCTTGAAGGATACCTGATTTGATCTTCCTGAGTTTTATTTTCATAGAAACCGTAGCCATGGGTGGCCTGATCAGATTGGGACTGTGGCATTTATATCCCATGTGGATTCACTAGTACCAGTAGGCTGTTGTTAACCCTGAAATGGGGGCAATGATAGACAACCTCTGTTAGCCTACCCTTTTCCACTTCCAGGTGTGCTAAGAACTTGTTAGAAAAGCTATGCCGGATAGGAAGCAATAAACATTTTCTTCTTCACTCTGCCCCCAAACTCACAATACAAATCAAGACCCGAAAGGTACAACTTCCATTTAAAAGCACTAGAAATATCCTATTGCAGATCTTCTAGAGCAGGGTTCCCCAAAGTGTCACCCATAGGTGCCACTGTGCCCACCACCACCTTTTCTGGCACCTGCCAAGTGTTTTTAGACAGTGGAAGGGGCCAGGTGAAGTTTTTGGCCAGATAATACATGGTTACAAAAAACGTACATGCATGACCTTACTCCCTGATATTTTGTGGATTGCTCCACCCCTGTTGCAGCCAGATTGTGTCTAGCTCACTGCAGCAGCCACTTTAAGCACTGCCCACCATCCTGCGTCAGAATTTCAAAGGTGCCCACCAGCTGAAAGAGGCTGTGGATCCCTGTTCTAGAATGTTGTTTGATTTGACCTTTCGTACCCCTGTACAAGGTGCTCATATAAATTGTATCTAAAAGGCCTTTTTCACATGCAGAGGTATAAGCTCTTTGCTCAATTTATGTTTGTTCAATGGCTTGTATATCTTCATGGAGAAGTTATGCAAGAGTTATGTCTTCTGTTCATGACCTTATAGATCCCAATCATTAGAATCTTCAACTAGAATGATAGGAAGAAAAAGATAACACTATAGGACTGTGTCCTAACAATTCTTGTTGGAGTGTAATCTTTTATGGAAGAAATAGTCCTTTACATCCACTTAAAAACTTTTTATGAAAAAAACATGGATCTTGGGACTTCAGTATTCAACCAACATTATATGATGTTTGTGTGTGGGAGAAACTTCCTTACTCTGCTTGGTGAAGTAAACTGTCTGTTCAGAGTATGCAGTTCTTGGTTCTTCACTGCTTTATATTTCTGTGTATTTAATTTAATTTAGAATATTTATATATCCATCATTGAGATCCATCACTGAGATCTATCAGCATCTCAAGATTCAATGTATAAAACAATATAAAAATAATTTGATACATAAACATTAAAACAACAGATATAAAAGCATTGTCACCCAATGTAAAAACACCTTATGCCCCCATCAGCAGAGTGTTCCCCCCTTAATGCATACTTAGGGTACCCTAAAAGGTATCCATAAGTCTCTTGCTTATAGCCTCACTGGAAAGTTTGGAGAGTTGGCGTTCCATGATTTCTTTTCCAAAGCTATTCGACATAAAGCAGCTATTGAAAAAGCCTAAGTCTGAAGAGTTGCCAAACATGCCTCTGACAAGAGAATGACAACAGTAGACTTTCCTGGGAAGAATGAAGCTGCTTGGGAAGAATGAATGCTTCTTGGGGTGGGGGTGGGAGTTTTACTACCCAAGTTCAAGGATGCAGTGATTAGACTTGTTTTTTTTTGGGGGGGGGGAATGCTCCCTAAGCCCTACTATGTCGGAAAACCTTTGGCAAGTCTCTAATCTTCCATTTTCAAGCAAAATGCTTGAGCGGGTGATTGCTTGTCAGATTCACAGGTTCTTAGAAGAGACTGATTTTCTGGATGCATTTTGATCTGGCCAGGGTTTAAAACAGTTTGGGAGTGCTACTTGACACAGCAGTCAGTTTAGAAAACCAGGTGGCTGAAGTGGTCTGGAGTGTTTTTACCCAGCTCCATCTGGTGCCTCAAGCTGAGTCCATTCCTGGGTCAGTCAGATCTAGCCACAGTGATCTATGCCTTAGATTGGATTACTTCAGTGCTGGACTGAATTACTTCAATGCTGGATTACTTCAATCTAGGATGGATTACTTCAATTCTCTCTACTTGGGTCTACCTTTAAAGAATGTTTGAAAGCTGCAGCTTGTACAGAATGCTCTGGCTAGATTGCTGGCCTATGTCAGCTATTGGAAGCATGATTTCCCAATACTACAGCAATTAAACTGGCTACCAATCCTTTCCCGAAGCCCAGTTCAAGGTGTTATTTTTGACCATTAAATTCCTACATAGTTTGGGACTATGATATCTGAAGGACTGTCTTCTTCCTTATATTCCTGCCTGGGAATTAAGATCACAGGGAGAGGCTCTCCTGACTAGGGATGGGCATGAACTGAACCACGGTGAAAAATTCATCATGAATTTTGCCCTGTTCTTGGTTTGTGAACTGAAGTTCATGATGGGTCTACTGTCATGAACTTCCATGAACTTTTAAAACAGTTAATGACAGTTTGTGGATAGAGCAGAAAGCAGGGGTTTAAAGGGACTCAGAGTCCCTTTAAACCCCTGCTTTCTGTTTCCCACAAAAGCCACAAAAACAGCTGAGTGGTGGGGAGCAGCCTGATCCCCACTGCTCAGCTGTTTTGGGACTGCACAAGAAAGCCCAAAACAGCTGAGTGATGGGGAACAGGCTGCTCTCCATCACTCAGCGGTTTTTCAGGTTTTCTGCAAACTCTCTTTAAAGGGACTGTGGACCCTTTCAATGGGGTTTCCAGGGCTGTGAACCACAAACCACGTCAGTTAATGAACGAACCTTCCAGTTTGATTCAGTTCTTGGTTTGGCCATGAACCAACAAGAATCACTTTTTCCCCCCAGTTCATGCCCATCCCTACTCTTGACAATCCCATCAGCAAACTTCAGTGGCAATATCTTTCATGTACATATTTGAATGTTGAAATTAAAGTGTCTAAAGTGTATAAGAATATGTCTCAGAGCAATTTCAGATATCTACTCCTGAACTATTTCAATATTTCAACTTGATATGACTAATGTCATACAACCATTTGGGAGGTGAGGTTGGAAACAGTTCTATGGAGCTTTCTGGGACTATGTTGTATCAAGGTCTGCTATGGTGGTTGAACTAAAAGAATGAAATTACTTACAGTGTCATGCAAATTAGCTCATTTATTTTATCCCTCTCAGTGTTGTGCAATCTGGGTCATCTGGACCAAAGTATTAATTGACTGAATATCTGAAATGCCATTCAAGAACTTCACACAAATGAACAACTGATGTTGGAGTTATGGTGTCAGGTTTGAACACTCTTGGTAGCTGAAGTATGGCCAGGCCTACTGCGTTTGATATATTATCAGCCAATGAAACACATCTGCCTTTTTAATGTCCTGTGAATTTTAATTCCAACTGCAAAAGATATTAGTGATTTCTCATTTCATGTAATATGTCTACAGCTCATCTCAATTTCTTTGTGTTAACTGATTGGGCAGAATACCCAGTTTCCCTCATGAAAAAGATAGTAGTGATATTATGTTAGATTCAGCGCTTATAAAAGCCATTTACAGTAAACACAGCAGTGGGCTTAGAGTTAAATTAAAATTGATTACATGTGCATTGGTTCTTCAAAGCTTTAGGGACTGTAAAATTAAAAATTCAAAGGTTGCTATTTGGTTTACTTGTGAGATTGGTAGTTGATTTAGGAACCCAGCAGGCCAGTGATGGGAAAACACAATGGGGGATAGAAATGGAGATATTAGGATTCTGGGGCATACCTGTTATGAGAATAAATAGCCATAAAGCAACAAAATGATTATTTTATTTAGACTATGAACGTATTATTATAAAACTGAGTATCTAGGATATGTTTTCCCTAACTCAATATTTTATACTCTATGGTTACAAGGCATTTTAATTGTAAAGCATAGTTAAAATAAGCTATAAACTAACTCCACTGTGAAGTGTCATTGTGTCTACACTGTGACCATACATGGCATTTAGAAGTATGAGAAAAAATATATTTCACCAGATATAACTCTATATGGAATTGACTTGTTTGTTACTGTTGTGATTTGAGAGTTGGTCAGATAATGCTTATAAATATAATGCAGATGGTGCAAATGCTGAACATCTGTATTTTTGGTTATGTCACTAAGGCACTGTAATCAAAAGAAAGATGGTGGGCAGGAGGCTGACTATCCTCTCCATAATAAGTCCTTCAGTCTGAGAATTTGCTGCCAGTATTACAATGAAATTCATCATACTATCCAAGATACAATGAAATTAAGGGAACTGTTTGTGTCTGTGACTTTTACAGCCCTCAGATACATGTAAGAGAACAGACATCCAGAAATAAAATTTATAATAATATGTTAGGAATAAATTATGTTTTATCTTATATTTGAAAATGTATCTGAAACAAGTTCTCTTTAGAGTTCAAATGTAGCTTTCTGTATCTTCTATGTAGTCATTATCTCAGAGAACTTTGGACAGCATAGACACCCTCTAGATTATACCTATTTGGAATTCTTTGCCTTCCCTTCCCAATATCCTTCCAGTAAAATACACTGATAGGATTGAATAACTTGTGCTCTAATAATTTTATATTAACTGTCCATCAACACGTTTCCTTCTGTGTTTGTGGGAGATACTTATCAGAATGTAAGCAATACTTAAACTAGAATGGTGTAAAATGTGGTGGCCTAAATGGCAATGTTCTTGTGATCCTAAAGCCATGCTAGCTACTTTCTCATTCTTGCTTTTACTGGAAAAGTGTTAACACCTAGAAAATGGTTGACTTGTAGTAATGTATATTAATAGTATTCTAATGCAGAAGCTTCCTTCCTTCCTTCCTTCCTTCCTTCCTTCCTTCCTTCCTTCCTTCCTCCCTTCCTCCCTCCCTTCCTTCCTTCCTTCCTTCCTTTCCTGTTCTTTGCTTAATCAATATATCCAATAGTCAACATGGCCCTATCCTTAGATACTTAAATCTGCAGATTGAGGCCACTCTGAGAGGAGATATTTCTCCAAACGTGGGAGACCTCCCCAAGTTTGCAGAAAAATCCTAGAGCTTCGAAAACATTTGGGGGGGGGGTGAACCTTTCTCAAACAGAGGAATATAGACGGCACATCTTTGTGGATCTTGAGTATAGGCTGCTCAATTGCTCAACATGGCTCTGAGTGCTTTGAGGGGGTCTATTTTCTACCTTCTTTCCACAGCCATTTCCTCTAGGGGAAATACCACAGGAAGGAAGTCCTGAGACCCTCTTCAGCCCTTGCAGCACATGGAGCCTCACTGAACAATCCATCTATTTTAAGGCAAGTCCCTGAGAGAGAGCAAGAGAGAGAAATTCTGAGTGGGGGAGAAGGGGTTGGAGACAGGTGAGAAAGCAAAAGGGGGAATGGAATGCTTCTTCTCCACAAGTTTTTTGTGGGTTCCTGCTTGTAAATTTCTAAATTGGATGACACCCTGAGACAAATCATTGCTGATCCTTTCAAACTTAGGCCCAATCTGCATCTAGTATTTGCTCCGTTGTAGTATCAAACCCACCCTGGAACAGAAAAAGATGCGGCTCAAAACCACATTAAAATACCCCAGGTTAATGCTGTACTGACTGCGGAGTCACTCCTGAATGGCCATAAAACAGCCATAAATCTATGCAGACAGCCACCATAAAACCAGAGATCAAATGAAATGAAAGCAGCATGCAGTCTGGACGCTGCTATAAAATCTGACAATCAATCAAAGTGAAAGTGGCATGCAATGTAGATGGGAATTTCTGTTCCAGTATGGGTTTGGTAAGACAGCGGAGCAAATGCTAGATGCAGATTTGGCCTTAGACAGTTTTCATGTTATACTACCTAATCTCAAGTTGTTGAGAGGTGGGGTCTTTTGCTGCTGAGAGGGTGTACTACAATCCCCCTTTGAGGAACACATTCCTCCCTTTCTCTGATGCATGCAGCTTCCCAGTGCCAGTTCAAGATTCCTAAAGGTGGTGGCAGCTACTTCCTGAAGAAGGGTCTGAGCAAATAACTAATTCAAACACAAATATGACTGTGACATAAAGCTTAGTATTTTCTGGAATTCTTGAAATTTCTGCCTAGATTTGGTGATCCAGATTGCATGGTATCCAAACTGCAAGGTGATCCAAATTGTGTGGTATACATAGAAGTTCTAATGTTTATTTCTGAATTTTGTACAGAATGCTGAACTAGCATAGGTTGCTTGGCTTTCAGTTCATGTGCATATTTCCCTTCTGACTGATGTGAACAAGTACATATCAGCAAAAAGCTTTAATTAAAAAGGAATAGGCTGGTCAAGAAGACCTCAGTAAGAGTGATTCAGAATGTAAGTAAGGATTAACAACAACAACAAAAAAAAACCCCTAGAAGAATGGGCAACAAACATTCATCTTCCCCCCCCCCCAACAATTGTCCATCTAGGATAAATTTGAACACAAAATCCTTGGGGAGGAGGGGCTCTGAGTTAAATTGTTAGCAAAAAGCCCTTATGTGTATCCTTTTTCTGTAAAAAGGCTGGGTGAGCCCCAATTACTCCAGTGCTTGGAAAAGCCTGAGTGTATTTGCCATTAATAACCTTTGGATGAAAGAAAACAAGCTTACCCACTGCTCTGGAGGGGGGAGAGCAGCATCTGCTTGTTGTGTCAAGTTGCTGAGGCACAGCAGGTAATGTCCAACAAGGTTTATTTGCATAAAAAAGAATGAATGAATAGCGACAGTGTTGATCCTAATGGCTGTGTAGGCTTTGTTGGTCTTCTTCCTAACTACCTGGTTCTTGGATTTTGTGACAATACTTTTCACTCTGCAAAGCACCAGGAATTGCAGTTCTTAGAACCACAAAGAATACCATAGAAAGGAAGATATGTCAAGCCTATTGAAAACTATGCTGCTAAAAAGAGAGACTCCTATTTCAGTTTTTTATTTGTTTGTTTTTGCTTTAGCAAATGTTCCTTTTCATATCTTCTGTGTTCTCAGTTATTTCCCCATCTGCTGCCCTGGCTGGGACAGTGGAATGGGATCAAAAATATAACAAATAACATACTAAGAAAAAAATGTATCAATATACATGGAGAGGCTCTATGAAAGCCCCCTACTCACTCTGGTTCCCTCCCCTGGGCCTTACTTAAGCAGTGTCACGTGATAAATTTGTCAGCATCACCAGAATCTGACCCGAAACACATGCACAGGGTGTGATCTCCTTACATGAGAGAAGCCCTACTGGCTTCAGTACATCTACTCTGGTGTAAATCAAGGGGTGGAGACAGGAGCTGGTGTTGGGCCTTCCAATGGGGCTGATGGTTCGTTTCAGTGCAGGATCCCTCTTGCACTGAAACATTTCAGCACTGGCATGCAATTTTTTTTAAAAAAAAAAAGTTTGCCACTCAAACCCAGCCTTTCTGGGCAGGTTTTGGGCAGCAGTCCACAAGATGGGAAAAAATGTTCAGATTCCAAGCAAGAGGCTGTTTTGTTAATTCATTCCGCAACAGGGAACAAAAAGTACAGGAAAAACTAATTTAGGAAAGAATGTGGGGGGGGGGGGGAAAGATCAGGACAGCATGGGGATGTTAACAAAGTTGTCTGGGCACAAGGAAAAAACACCCAGTAACATCAGGGAATAAAAACAGAGCATTGGGGCAATCTGGAAAACACTATTGTGGGTGCATGCTGTACAAAAGCAGCCCTAGGGAGTCCCACTATGAATCAGGCTGGGGCATTGGGGTGTAGCTCCCAACCTGTCCCTTTATCCAATGGAATATATCCCCAAGCTAGTTTGGTGTACTGGTTAAGTGTGTGGACTCTAAGCTGGGAGAACCGGGTTTCATTCCCCCACTCCTCCACTTGCAGCTGCTGGATGACCTTGGGCAAGCCATAGTTCTGTCAGAGCTGTTCTTGAAAGAGCAGTTATCTAAGAGTCTCTCAGCCCCACCTACCTCACAGGGTGTCTGTTGTGGGGAGGGGAAGGGAAAGGAGTTTGTAAGCTGCTCTGAGACTCCGAGTGAAGGGTGGGGTATAAATTCTTCTTCTTCTTCTTCTTTTTCTTCTTCTTCTTCTTCTTCTTCTTCTTCTGCTAAATTTTATGTCAAGGGATCTGATTTGATCATGGTTTCCATTTTTATATATACTTTGGCTGAAAGGACAGATGAGCAGCTTAAAGAAAAAAAAGAACCAGAAATAAGCAGGAAGTAGTCCTGAAGCAAGGAAGGTATACAATGTGTGGCGCTTCATGCCTTCATAATGTTGGAATGCTGATCTGAGGACAGACTAATATGTCTTATGTATACAAACTTTGGCATTTGTGGCTGAAGCAGTGCAAAATCTGGGGAGAGGCTCAATTTGAGCATAACCTTAATTAATTTTTTTACCAGACTTGCACTGTTCATTTATAAAGATAGCATGCAATTCCATTTTCACTGAACTTTATGGTAAACCCCCATTTATTTTTAATGGGGCAGGACTGCAGCCATAGTTCATATGGCTGATATTTTGGGGAAGGGCCCATCTCTAGCCTTGTATAGGCTGAAAGGTTATGTTTGCAAATGCTGAGCTTGTATTTCTGGATGTTTTTATTCTCCTACTGCTGCTGAAGATAAGGCATTTTCAAAATCCACAGTCCTGTTCACAGTTATGAATAGTCTGCATTGGAGCTTATTTTCTTTCCTGTAGCCTTTGAAATTACTGTTAGCATTTTCCTGTTTTGGATTCCTTGATCATGCCTCGCTCAAGTGTAGACAATACAATTCAATTCAGTTAAGTCTAGAAAAAGGGAAGAATGCGAACTTAGATTTCTGATATGAATTGTATATTACACTTTACTATCAATAATGGATAACCTAACACAGCCAAGATATTTCTCTGATGTTTTTTGTTCTCATGTCACCTCCTGCCTTTTGCCCACTAACAGAGGTGATTTGTCACTTTTTCTTGCAGAACATCTGTCTGTGGTGAGATCATGAAATATAGTGAATGCCCTACTTAATGTAACTGCAGAATTATTTCACTAAAATTTCCAATTTGTTTCTGGATTACATATATAATATATTTTCCATATGATACTATTTCATTTGAATTATGAGTCTTTATACCTTAAGGTACTGTGGTGGGGATTTTGCATTTTGGAAGCAAATTGCCAATACAGGACTGATCATGTGGGACCTACAATACTGGTAGTTGCTATGCCTTAGTTATACTCAAAGGAGGCTGGTCCATTAGGGTGCATGGAGTACTATCTCACAAGTCCCCTCCTGTCCACTTCCACCCTTGCCACCAGTCTTGGGGTGGCAGTCTGTAAGTGTCCTTTTTAGTAAGTCTCAGTCTTGTTACTGTGAATTCTGGCAGGCATGTTCCTTCCTATAAAGATTCAGACATTCAACTTTTATTTTACAGGGTACTATGGAAAAGGAAGGTTTTCATGAGTAGAAACAGTGGAAGATGAGAAGTCTTGGCAGGAGATAAGGTGAGACTGACAGGCCTGGTTAATGGATTCTTATGGAATTCATTTACCAATCAGGAACTGATAAGGGCAACAGAAGCCTATGCTAGGGTTGCCAGGCAACCTGTGGGAGAGTCCCCTAGTGTCATGATATCACTTCTGGCACAAACTGGAAGTGATGTCAACACATTAGGGAGATTTATTTATTTATTTATTTATATTTTGCTTGATTTATATCCTGCCCCCCCCCCACAAGTGGGCTCAGATGCTGTAGCCAGGACGATGTAGTGGTTAGAATGTTGGACAGGTCTCCTACTCTGCCATGGAATTTTGCCGACTGACCTTGGGTAAGCCACATGCTCTCAGACTAACCTACCTCACAGGCTTGTTATGAGGGGAAAATGAAAGAAGAATGGTGTAAGCCACTTGAGGTTCCCTTTGGGGAGAAAGGTGGGGAATAAATGAAGCAAATAAGTAAATGTGCCCCAAACTCTATGGTTTTACCATGGCTTTACCAAGCTAGAGCAACAACCTGAGGTGTTGACATCAGTTCTGGTTCATGCTAGAAGTGATATCATGATACTGGGGGGGGCAGCAATTCCCTCCATTTTCCCTCTGCAACCCTAGCAATTGTCAGCAGGAGATCTCTAGCCGAAGTCGGAGGCCTGCCTGGCCTAGCTTATGCACTTGCTTATAAGCTAGTGGGTCAGTGCCTGAGCTGAGTGGATGGGAATAGCCAAGCTTTAGGCTACTTGGGATGCTGCTGCTTTTAATTCCTTTTTGCTTAGACAGAGTCCTCCTGGTACTGCATTAACACTTTGCTCTCCGAGTCCTAATGTGACCATCTGCCCACTGGTTGTGATCCTGTGCATACTCTACAGCAAAACAGAAAGTAAAAGAATATCAGAAGAAACAAGCAACAATATAATAATACTGACAGAACTTTGCCACCATTGATCAGTCACATAACTGTACACTAACAATGTCCTCACATGACCTATGAATGGAAATGACCAATTAAACTCATTATGAACACGACCTGTGACATAATAGAGTTGAAGGAAGCAGCAGATACCTTTATCCATAAATGGTAGGTAATAGAGAACAACAAAAAAGCAATCAGGCTCAGGACAGCCTGCTCCCTCCTGTTATGCAACTGAAGGAGCAGCTCAAACTTTGCAGGTCCAGACATATGTCTTGTAATGTGCAGACCTCCACCTGCCAATTCTTTGAATGTCAGGCCCCTGATACCCCATAGCTGCAGCAGTGGAAGCCACCCCAATTCTAAAAGAATGAGTGCCAAATTGGAAATTACCCAGGCCCAAAGCTACCAGAGCCCTCTTGGTAATTGCTCAAAACTGAAAATTTGTCTATGGCGATCCATCCTTATGAAGAAATAAGAGACCTGCACTACCCCCCCCCCCTCAGGGCCAAATAGGAACTGAGAGCCATGACCGGACAAAGGTCCAAATCAGAACAAGGACCCACTGAAATCATGACCCCTTTTCATAATTGGTCCGTCTTAGAATGCCTGACTGTAATTTGCAGGCTATCCCCACTAATCTGAACATCTCCAATGCACAAAGCATAGCCTTACCTGTCCTGTCAGGATCAGGCCTCCAGTTCACTAATTCTCAGGGCCCCAAAGAATGCAACCAAGGCACCTGCATGAAACAAGGCAGCCTCGAATGCATCCACACATAAGGAAACCCATTGGGGTTTCAAACCCTTAATGACAGCAGGAGAAAAAGGTTCCCTCGTGTCCTGAGGCACACCATCCTCTCGGGCCCAGCCTTCCAGCATCTTTTGAACTTGGAAATCACCAGTGTCATCCTTGAGACCCCTGGCCTTGCTTGCAAAGGCAAGGGCTGATAGCTTGCCCCGGATGGAACGGACAGACAAATCCTTACCTTTCAATGACATGCAGAATTGAATCAGATATGACACTGGGATAGGCCAGAGCTGCTGAAGGCTCTCCTTCTGCCTAAAAGCCACAAACTGTTGGCCAGCTCGCACATAAGCCCGGCTCATGCTGGGGACAAGAGCTAAGCCCATTGCCCTGTTGGCCTCAGCCCTCCAATTTGCCACAGGTCTTCGGGCATTCTTATCGGTAATTGATCGGAGTCTGAAGCCAACTGACGAAACCTCTCCATCTTTATTTATTTTATTTGTTATTATATTTCTACCCTGCCATGCCCGTGAATGGGTTCAGGGCATCTGTTTCCGAGACAGAGCATCAGCGACCCCGTTATTGATTCCTGGCATATGCCTGGCCTTAAGCAATATATTATATTGTAAGCATTGGAGGGTAAAAGCCCTAACCAGCATTATCACCCTAGGAGACTTAGATGTTAATGAGTTGATAACTTGTACTGTTGCCAAGTTATCACACCAAAAGTGGACAGTCTGGCTAGCAAGATCAGCAGCCCAGATGTACACTACTACCACTATGGGGAAAAACTCTAGAAACATCAGGTCACACATTCATCCAGCCTGGATCTACTCAAGTGGCCAGTCTTCAGCACACCAGTGTCCCCTAAAATAGACACAGAAGCCTGAAGAGCCTGCTGCATCAGAGCTGACCTGCAGTTAAGCCCCCATTTGGAGATCATTTCTCCAAAAGGACACCCCGTTATATGAGGCCAAGAAGTCCCACCAGATTAACAAGTCGTCTCACCAGACTAATAAATCCTCCCTAATCCCCTGGGTAACGTGAGGCCTATTGTGGAATCACACAACCTTCACAGGAATGCATGCCCTGGGGCCACCACTTTGCAGGCAAAGTTAAGGTGCCCAATTAGCTGTTGCAACTCCTTGAGTGTCAATTTAGTTTTGGTACACACTTCCTCCATCAACCGAAAGAGGTTAGCCAGTTTATCAGGAGGCAAGCATGAAATCCGCTGCACAGTGTCCAACTCAATGCTGAGAAAGGTTAAGACCACACTAGGCCCTTCTGTTTTCTCACCAGCTAATGGAACTCCAAGTTCCGTAGCCAGTTGCTCGAAATTGGACAACAACTATTCGCAAACCCCAGATCCATTAGGTCCAGCAACTAAAAAGTCAACTAAATAATGGGCAGTACTGAACAAGCCCATGCGTGCACACAAAGCCCATTCCAGAAAGGAACTGAGCCATTCAAATGCAGTGCAGGACACAGAGCATCCCATAGGGAGTGCCCTGTCCATATAGTACAGCCCATCAAAAGAGAAACTCAGCAGAACAAAGTCATCTTGATGTACTGGCAGAAGATGAAAGGCCGATTTGATATCACATTTAGCCAATTCAGCCCCTCGCCCACAATTACAGACCGTACTGATCACCTCGTCAAAAGAAGTGTACCTAACCAAGCAGAGCTCACTAGGTATCGTGTCATTCACCAATCTGCCAGGAAGATAAAATAAATGGTGAATGAGGAGATACTCCCCAAGTGCCTTCTTGGGCATCACACCTAAAGGTGATACCCGCAGGTTGGGCACCGAAGGTAAGGGAAAGGGACCCAAGACCCTACCTTCTAAACACTCTTTTTTGACTCTTAGCTCTAGCCACCTGCTCCATGCCCCGAACTGAGGGCAAATTAGGAGCCAAAAATGAACACCTCTCATCCACATAGGGAATATGAAACCTAAACTTGAACCCATCCAACAAATACTGCCTATCGGCAAACTTGGAATACATGCGCAACCAGCGCTCTAACACAGGAACTTTAATTGGACTGGGTTCCTTTGTCAGGTAAGGCCTGACCGCCCCCCCTCCCAGACATCTGCTACCTTTGCCATCCCTAGCAGTAGGTCTGGCTTTTGATTTGGGACAGGAGGGAAAGGCATGTGGGCTGGCACAGAGGGGGCATTCGTGATGAAAGGAACATGTTTTCCAGCTGCAATACCCTTGTGGGGAAAACTCCCAACACAAAGGGCACTTTTGGATTGCATGGCCACCCTGGGAATGAGGAGCTCCTTCATTAGCAGCATTAGCTCTTTTCACTACATGTCTGCTGTCAGAATCCTCCCGTAACATAGGCCTGGTTGGGGACATCGTCTGCATCTAGATATGTGGATGGATTAGGTCCCAGCAAAGCGCCGGGTGCATAGCTGCCTTCATACTGAAGGCCTTACCGTATTCCATCCAAGCGGACCCTGTAAAGTCTGAATAACCTTTGTAAATTATGTCCATATACTGGAGCAGAGATGAGGCCATTCCAGGCTGCACCCTAACAATCACCCCAGCATAGATTAAAAATCCGGGGTACCAATTAGCATAGATTCTATCCACACTGTGGCGCTCTTTGTCCTGTTCATCCAAGTCTTCTCTATCTTTTTTATCTAACTCCCTATATAACAAGGAACTTATGTCTATGTACTCTCCCCATAGTATCTTTTCCCTGGTGGCCGCCATGAGGTGGTCACCTAAAGGCATAGCTAGTTCCCCAGATGACAACTCTTTTGCTGGCACCATCTCATAGGTTCGATTACCCAGATCAGGAGGAACACACCCCGTCCACACCCCACCCTGCAGATGCTGTCCAGGACAGGATGGGGGTGGCACACCCACAGAGGCAGGCAAAGATCCCCCAAATAGTGACACATGTAATCCACCATCACCCTGGTGGTCTTCCAAAGTGTGAGCTGGGGTTACCCCATTAGCCATAGGCTGAGTATGTGCAGCTCCAATGGACCCGGATGGAATAGGTGTACTGACAGCCCTAGACAAGGATGCCACTACTGGTGTAGACACAGGCGGCCCAGCAGAAGCCTGTAAGCCTACCGAGACCCATGGCCAAGTGATGTCTGGTGTTTGTGTAGCAACTGGCCTACCTGACACCTGTGACGAGCCCCCCAAAAGTGCCACTTGCTGTTCCTCGCCCCCCTGTTCCACCGGGCCATCCTGCATCTCGACTGGTCACCCTTCTTCATCTTCTGGAACAACCGCTTGGCTCACAGCACCTACACACTGACTTTCAATCATGAAGAGAAGGTTCAATACTTGATTTTGAAAAAATCTCCGTCAATGACATAGCAGGTTGTAATGTGGGTGACAAATCACCCAGACGCTGCTCAATGGCAGCCAACCTATCTATAATAACTGTTATGTACGTGGAAAGCCTCCAGGGGTCCGCGGACAGGCCAGAGCTTGGATCCGAAATCAAAGGAAACTTCGGATCCTGGATTCCCCAGCCCCAACCAATAGCCACCTTGGCAGGACATTTAAACCCTCCAATGGGAGTGGGGAGTTGCTAGTGGATATGTATATAGTTGGCCCTGTTGGCCGTTAGAGTTAGTCTTTGTCTATGTGAAGTACAATAAACGTGTGCTACAGCATGTCATTGTCTGAGTCCTCCATGCGGCGAACTCAGTACTTTTCAGTGGCAACGAGAATGGGATCCCGCTGAGCCAGGCCTGGGAACCTACTCCTAAGCACATGTGGGGTGAGCACCGTCTGCCTAGCAAAGAGCCTCCTCACGCTGAGATCAATCCTCGAGTGCTCGTACGAGGAGATCATCGATGCACTAACGATCTACCTCATGCCCCGGCCGACCACCCTCGCCAAATGCATCGAGTTCCAGACCCGGATCCAGAATGCAGGAGAGACGGCCGCGGCTTTCCTGGCAGCCCTGTGACAACTGGCCATGGGGTGCTCCTTCACCAAGGTGGAAGAAAATTTACTTACGCAATTCACATGGGGCATCAGCGACCAGAAGCTGTGCAGGAGGTTGATCGGGACCACTGACATCATGCTCAATGTTGCCCTCCAACTTGCCATCGCCCATGAGGCCTCACACCGAGACCATCAGCCAGCGGCAGCTCGCCTCGTACTCCCTGATTCAGGCCCGGAGAACTCGGAAGAGGAGGACATCCGGCTCATCCAACAGCCATCGTGCCAGAGACCACCAGGCTCCGAGGCATCAGGATCAACCGGAAAAAACACAGGCCACCCCACGTGCGCAAGCTGCAGCGAGTCACACGAGCGCAAGGCTTGCCGTTTCTGCGATGTGACGTGCCACACTTGTGGGAAGCAAGGCCATCTCACTCGTGTCTGCCGGTCAAAAAGAAGCCAGTACCAGCAGCCTTCTGCGCAACCACGCCGCCGGGCCACTGGATCCCACGAGATGGATGCCGAGACGTCCGACCTCTACCTCCTCATGGACTGGCCATCACTGCAGGTACTCCGCCTCCCGAAAGTAGAGCCTACCCCAAAAATCCAACTAACTGTACGGATTGAAGGGTCCCCCTGCACGATGGAAGTGGACTCGGGGTCTGCGATGTCCATTATTTCCGTGGACACGCTACGCAGACTTTGCCTAAATGGGGGACCCCGCTTGTGCCCGCCCCACTTGAACTTGGTAGATTTCCAAAGGAATCCGGTTCCTATACGGGGAGTGGGGTCATTCCGGGTACAGTTCCAGGGGTTCAAGGGACTGTTGGACTTGATTGTAGTCGAGGGAAATCTGGTCAGTCTGCTGGGAAGGGCCTGGTTCACACCTCTGGGCACCACAGTTGGAGTCGGGGGAGTGCTTAAATGCAGGGTGAGAGACTTTGCAGAGATTTGTGGAGAGTTCCCAGCCATTTTCGATGGGGCTTTGGGTTGCTACAAGGGCCCCCCAGTTTCCTTACAATAAGACCCCAAGGTGGCCCCAATCCGCATGCGGTTCCGCACAGCCCCATTATCCATACGGCCTAAGATTGACGCGGAGCTGGACTGCTTGGTAGCACATGGGGTGTTAGAGCCCGTCCCCCACGCCATATGGGAAACGCCCATTGTGACCCCTTTGAAGCCCAATGGCGAGGTCCGCATCTGCGCGGACTATAAGTGCACGATCAATAAGGCCCTGCACGACCACTCATACCCCGTTCCGATCGTTAGTCACGTGCTGGCCTCACTGGCGGGGGCCAAGATTTTTGGGAAACTTGACCTGGCACAAGTCTACCAACAGCTGCCGGTAGACAAGGCCACCGCGACCGCGCAGACCATAGTCACCCACAGGGGTGCATTCAAGGTCAAGAGATTACAATTTGGGGTGAGCGTCGCCCCGGGAATTTTCCAACAACTAATGGAATCCTTGTTAAAAGGGATCCCTGGAGTGACACCGTTCTTCGATGACATCTTGATTGCCACCATGACCCCCGACGAATTCGCCTCCCATCTTCGCACCGTCTTGCAGCATTTTGACTCAGCTGGGCTCAAGGTGAAAAGTGAGAAGTGCCTCCTTGGGGTTTTAGAGGTGGACTTCCTGGGGTTCCGCGTCGGTGCTACTGGTCTGCACCCAGCGAAGGACAAAGTAAAGGCCATCGTGGAGGCTCCCGCCCCCACGTGCAAAGCGGAACTTCAGGCATTCTTGGGACTAATACATTTTTACCACACCTTTTTGCCCCACAAGGCTGCAGTAGCAGAACCCCTACACCGGCTCCTAGATAAGTCGGCTCTGTGGACGTGGGGCCCAAGGGAGGCGGCAACGTTCAGGGGGGTGAAAGCGCTTCTGATTTCGAACGATGTGTTGGCCCACTTTGATTAATCTCTCCCGGTCGTCCTAGCGTGCGACGCCTCCCCCTATGGCATCAGCGCAGTGCTTGGACACATCCTTCCGGATGGCCGCAAGGTCCCCTTGGCATATTACTCGCGGACGCTGATGGCCGCGAAGCGCAACTTTGTGCAAATAGACAGGGAGGGGTTGGCGATTGTGGCAGGGGTAAAAAAATTCTATAACTTGGTATATGGGCGGCCCTTCACGATTGTGACAGACCATAAGCCCCTTTTGGGCCTCCTGGCTACTGACAAGCAAATGCTGCAAGTCATGTCTCCCCGGGTGCTCCAGTGGTCCCTTTTCCTGGCGGGGTACCAGTACCGCCTGGAGCACCGCTCGGGCAAAGTGATGGGCCACGCCGACGGCCTGAGCAGACTAACACTCCCTGCCGCAGACCCCAACCCGGCGCCTGCCACGAGGGTTCTGCTCATCGAGGACCTTCCGCAGCCCCCCCTGCAGGCCGCCGATGTCGCGGCCAAGTCTACCCACGACCCCCTTATCTCCCGAGTCTTGGGCTGGGTGGTGAGGGGGTGGCCGGCATCCTCCCTGGGGGCCGAGTTCATGGCATTCACCACACAGAAAGATGAGCTGTTGGCACTCAAGGGGTACCTCTTGTGGGGAGACCGAGTAGTGGTTCCGAGCGCTCTTAGAAAGAGGGACCTCGTGGCCCTCCACGAGGCACACCCCAGCATTGTGAGGATGAAGGCTCTGGCTCGGAGCTACGTGTGGTGGCCGGAAATGGATGCCGAGATCGAGTCATGGGTCCGGAGGTGCCAAACATGCCAGGAAGTTCGGCTCAACCCTCCAAGCGCACCCGCACAGTCCTGGGAGTCAACCCGCAAACGATGGTCCCGGCTACATCTCAATTTTGCTAGACCATTCCAGGGACTAACTTTCCTAATTACAGTTGACTCCTACTCTAAATGGCTAGAGGTCAGCCCCGTGTCCACAGCCTCCACCAAGGCAGTAATCCGATGCCTACGCCGGCTCTTTGCCACGCACTGCCTGCCGGACACTATAGTCTCAGACAATGGGACGGCCTTCACGTCTGCAGAGTTCCAGGAGTTCCTACAGAGGAATCTGATCAGGCACATCCACTCAGCGCCCTTCCACCCCACAACCAACGGTCAGGCAGAGCGGATGGTTTGAACTACAAAGGAAGCCCTTAGCCGGATCTCCGAAGGGGACTGGGAGTTCCGCCTCGTCCAATTCCTCCTGACCTACCGGACAATGCCTAACCCCGTCACAGGTCACAGCCCCGCCGAGCTGCTAATGGGCCGGCGCCCGACAATGCTGCTGGATCGGCTTCACCCCGACCGGGCACCGAACTCGAGGGGACTGATCGAACAGCGGGAGGCTCCCAGGGGATTCTTTCCAGGGGATCCAGTGTTTCTCAGAAACTACGGGTCGGGACCCCCTTGGATCACGGGCCGCATAACCGGAGTCAAGGTCCTGACCTCCTACGAGGTGTCAACAGAGGATGGTCGGGAGAGGAGGTGTGCGCATGCTCTGAAAAACAGACGCCGTTGCTTCCCCCGCTTTGAACTGACGAAAGATTAATGACCTAGAAGAGGAGATTAATCTCACTAAACTGCCAGAGAACAGCCTCAGAGGTCTCTAAAAGAACAGTGAACAAGGAGTGCCGAAGAACTTGTGGCTTGGCAGGGTAAGAGGAAAGTTATCAACCTTTAAAGAGAGAGAAGCTGTAGGCAGCTAATTAATCAAAATGGCGACAGTGAAGTCGTTATCTGAACAGATTGCCCAATTTCAAGCCTTAATGTTAGCCTCACAGGAAAAAATATCAAAAGAAATTGGAGAAGTGAAACAGGAGCTTAAAAACATTAAAGAAGAAATCAGGGGAGTGAAAGAATTAGCCATAGAGGCAAAGGGCATGGCCAAAGATAACAAGGAGCAAATCATTCAGTTGAAAAAACAGACCGCGGAACTGTCAGATAGAAGTAGACGGGCGAACATGATAATACATGGAATTTCAGAGGACGTGGGGCAAAAGAAATTGGAGCAATGTTTGGTGGAATGGATATCAGAACAGGGGATAGAATTGAAGGAAGACCAAATAGAGAGAGCACACAGGCTGCAAACGAAAAGAAGAGGGGGGGAACCCCGCCCAGTAATTGTAAAATTTGCAGGAGAAAAAAAACAACACCAGATATATTCAACCTTAAAAAAAATTAAGGGATTAAACTACAAAGGAAAAAAAACTTACGTTCAACAAGATTTTTGCCAAGACACGCTGAACCAAAAGAGATTAATGAAACCATATGCTCAGCGACTTTATGATAATAAAATACAATTTAGCTGGGCGTACCCAGCCTCTATAATTATCTTTCAAGAAGGAAAAAGACTAAGTGCAAGGAATCCACAAGAGGCAGTAAAACTACTGGAGAAGATGGGGCTTGAAACAAGGAACCTGGAAGAGCAAATAGAGATGGAGGAAACGGCAATAACAGACGATGAGGAAGCAGGTCCTTCTACGCACCAGGAAAAGAGGCAAAGGACAAGCTCCTAGTGGCAGAAAATTAAGGGAAGTATCCATTAAACAAAAGGTCACTAGTAATGGGAAAGAAATAAGCTATCGGGGGGGGGTGCACACACCTGAAGGTGTAGAGAGAGGATGAGCTGTTCCTCCTCAAACAAGAGCTCTACACAAGGGGGAAAGTGGGAAGGGGGAGGGAAGGGAAGAAGGGTAAGCAAAGTTAACAGAACAAGAATTAACTCTCAGCGTGGGGGGGGAGGTAAACTTAGAGTAAAAGAGTATGGCTAAAAGGTTAAAAGTGCTGACACTGAACGTAAATGGTATGAGCTCTGATTTAAAGAGATACAGACTCTCCAGATTTACAAAACAACAGAACATAGACATTATGTACCTGCAGGAAACACACAAACCGAAGAGAGATAATAAACCATTGTTTAAAGACCCAGCATGGGTGGTGCTGGCTGAGGCTAGAAGTGAATTTAAGGCAAGGGGAGTGGCAATATTAGTACATAAGAAGCATGATATCAAAATAAAAGAAATAATAGCAAATGAGGAGGGAAGATATCTGTTTGTTAAATGTTTATTTGAAGGCAAATTAATAACATTCATTAATATATACGCCCCCAATAAAGGACAAAAAAGATTTTTAATAAAAATTTTCTCAAAAATACAGAAATTTGCGGAAGGCGAACTGCTGATAGCAGGAGATTGTAATTTAGATATTACTAAAAATAATGTGATATGGTGGAAAAAATGGAGTTTAATAGAAGCATATGAAGCACTGGGGTTGGCGCCAAAACCGACATTTTTTTCAAATAGACATAAAATAGCTTCACGTTTAGACTTCATAATACTTAAAGAATTTGGTAAATGGGAACCAAAAAATATAGTTACACACCCAATATGGATTTCAGATCATGCCCCCATTAGCTTAGAAATAGAGATCAACTGGGACAAAGTAAAAAAGAAAACATGGAGATATAATAACATGATAATGTCTAAAGGAAAGGATAAGCAGTATATGGAAAACCAGATAAAACTATACTTTCAGGAGAACAGAGGAACAGTAACTACAGACATGCTTTGGGATGCAGCCAAGGCTGTAATTAGGGGTCAGTGTATAATGAAAGAGAAAGAATTAAAAAAAGGATGGTACTCTGTAAGAAATGATAAGATACAAGAACTAGAGAATCTACAAAAACAGCAATTACAAAAATTTTGTCACAATAGAAACAAACTAATTACAGAATTAAAGAAACAATTAGATTCATTAGACTCAAGGGCACTATGGAAAAAACAAGTCATGGTAAGAGATGAATTCCAGAGGAATTCAATAAATTCAGTCAAAAGACTAGCAAACTATTTAAAAAGCAAAAGAGACAAGCAAAGGGTGAGAGCCATTAGGGTAAACAGGAATATAACACAGAAACCAGAAGAGATCAAGGAAACCTTTATGGATTTCTATAAGACCCTATATAAAAAAAAGAACACCGTGGACTTTGAGGAATTAATAGAAACTAAACTTACAGAAACGGAAAAGGGAGGCCTTGAAGAGGAAATAACAACGCAAGAAATAGAGCAAGCAATAAAGGGTTTAAAAATAGGTAAATCACCAGGTATGGACGGATTCACAGCGGAATTCTATAAGGAAATGAGGGAAATTTTAGCACCAGAACTATGCATAGTCTTTAACGATATACTAAAAGGAGGAAAGGCACCTAACACTTGGAGGAAAGCAGAAATAACAATATTATTAAAACCACAGAAGGACCCCAAGGAAGTGGGTTCATATAGGCCAATAAGCCTATTAAATCAGGACTATAAGATCTTTGCAAAAATAATGGCTAATAGACTTAAAAAAATTACCCCTAAAGTAATAAAAGAAGATCAGTATGGCTTTGTTAAAAATAGAAGTATAGCACACCCGATTAGAAATATATTAAATGTATTAAGTCACTGTCGATTGGGGAAAATAGGTCTGCTTAAACTAGACGTATACAAAGCATTCGATACATTATCTCATGAATTCCTGTGGAATATAATGTCGAAATATGGCATTGGCCAAGGATTTATAAAAACCATACAGGAAATATATAGAGAAAGCTCAGCAGTGGTGCGAATAAATGGGGAACATACTGCGCAATTTCCAATTACTAGGGGAGTAAGACAAGGATGCCCGCTTTCACCCTTTTTGTTCATAATGGCGATAGAACAATTAGCAGAAAGAATTAGGAACTCAGGAAGGATAGAAGGCTGTAAGATCGGCAAAGAAGAGATGAAGATTAATTTGTTTGCAGACGATATAATAATAATGATGTCAAACCCAAAAGAAGGAATTAAAGAGACAAAGGTGATACTAGAGGATTTTGAAACAATGTCAGGACTAAAAATTAACATGATGAAATCAGAAGTATTATACCATAATGTGAGTAGAAAGGAAAGGAAAGAAATTAATATACTAACTAAAATAGGATTGGGAGTCAAGAAATTTAGATATTTAGGAATAGAAATATATCAGAATATAAATAAGATTGTAGAGAAAAACTTTAAAAATGTTTGGAAAAAAATAGCAGGAGATAGGAAAAGATGGAAAAGAAAGCCCCTAAATATAACATCCAGAATCAGGAGTGTAAAAATGTTCTGGATACCTAAATTAACATATTTATTTCAAGTACTACCACTAGAGATTACCAAACAAACACTGGAGAAATGGAATGCAACAATAAGGGAATGGATATTTGGTAGTACAAAAACCAGAAGTTCAAAAAAAATAATATATAGCCATAGTTCAGAACTAGGGTGGGGTGTACCAGACATAGTAAGTTACTACGAAGCGTTTCAACTGAAAACACTTTTAGAAATAGAGGAAGATGCAAATCAGAAATGGGTCAAATTTGAAAATGAGGCAAACAAAGGAATAGGGAAATATGGGATATTTACAAATAAAGGGGAAAGAGAAGATAAATTAGAGATGGGGCCTAGAAGAAATACATTGAGAATTTGGAAGAAATGGCGACAAAAATGGTTAAAAGGCATATCTAGATGGGCACCAATAGAGACCTTAGAAAAAGATAGTACAGATCATAGATGGTGGGAACTGCTTAGAGAAAAAGGATTGAGAAGAATAAAAGATATGTGTATTGGAGGAACTGTGAAGTCACTCCAAGCATTAGAGGGAGAGATAGGAGTAAGATATTGGTTGAAAATAGCAGGTCTATACAAGAAAGTCAAGAAGCTAATCGAGGATGGGAATATAAGTACAGAAGAACCAATAGAAGAGATATACAAAAGAATGAAACAAAATAAGAGAGGATTGGTAGGGGCAATATATAGGAAAATGATTTCAGATAAGGAACAAACAATTATACAATTACAAAGAAAATGGGAGAAAGAAACACAAATAACAGAGCAAAAAGCTATAAAACTTATGAATGAAATTAAAAAGATTAAAGTATATAAGTTTAAAGAACTGGAATTAAAATTTTTTACCAAATGGTATAGAACCCCAGCAACGCTAGCAAATATGTTTCCAGGATTAAGCCCTAACTGTTGGCACTGTAAAAATGTAAAAGGGTGGTATTCACACATGTGGTGGGAGTGCCCAGAGGTTAAAACTTTTTGGAAAAATATAGTAGGGAAAATGAATAGATTATTTGCAGTAAATATAAACATAGATTTCGAATTAATGTTGATAAGTACAATAGGAGTGGAGACAATAGAGAGAAGGCACCAAGGGTTACTGAAAGCAATGGTTTTAGCAGGTAAAGCAGTTATAGCAGCAGGATGGAAAGATGCAAGCAAATGGACAGAGAGAAACTGGCTTAACTATGTGTTTGAAATTATTCAGGCAGAGATAATCTTCGAAACTAACCAAGACAAGCCGTGGGAAGAAAAAACAGCGACAATTCAAGAGAAATGGACCGTATACTGGAGATGGATGGAAGAAGAACAAAGGAACGACGTTCAGTGGAAGCTCCAAACACTATGCCCCTGGCTGAGAGAAAAGGACTAAAAACAATAGACTGGGGGAGGGGGGGAGGATGGGGAGAAAATGTTGGAAAATGATGGAATAAGAAAATGTATAATCAGAAGAAAATAATAATAACAATAAAAATATTTATACAAAAAAAAAAAAAAACAGAGGATGGTCGGGTTCTGCAGAGACACATCGACCAACTGCAGAGGCGGCAACTCCCAGGCAGGCAGTCCCATCCAGGAACCTGACATGCCAGCCGAAACCCATCCCCGTGAAGAGACTACGCCAGACAGCTCCCTTCCAGAGGACATTGAACCAAGAACCCAACAGCCGGCCCCACAACTGGCGTCGCTGCCCTTGGAAACAGCTAATTAGCCGGAACCAGATGTCAGTGCGCCACTGCCGGCCCCCAGGCGTTCCACGCATGAGCGCCGCCCCCCTGCATACTTGCAGGACTACGTAATGTAGGCTGAGTCAAAGCTATGGGGGGAGGGGTGTTATGTACGTGGACCGCCTCCAGGGGTCCGCGGACAGGCCAGAGCTTGGATCCGAAAACCAAGGAAACTTCGGATCTTGGATTCCCCAGCCCCAACCAATAGCCACCTTGGCGGGACATTTAAACCCTCCAATGGGAGTGGGGGGGTTGCTGGTGGATATGTATATAGCTGGTCCTGTTGGCCGTTAGAGTTAGTCTTTGTCTATGTGAAGTACAATAAACGTGTGGTACAGCATGTCGTTGTCCGAGTCCTCCATGCGGCGAATTCTGTACTTTTCAATAACCCTGCTAACCGGAGATTCCCAAAAAGCATTCAAGAGAGCCGGTGAAAGAGGACCAGTGGGTGCCACAGAAACCAATGCTGGGGACAACTGTACAGGGCCCACAGGTGCAGCAGGCACCAGGAACACTGGTGTTGGAACGGTGCCTGGTGTTACTCCTAAAGGCACTGGGCCACCTGGATTAACCAGCATGGCCCCATCATTAAGCCACTTTGGCGGGGGCCACTTGCCCTTTGCAGGATTGTTTGAGGTCAGGCTGTTTGCCTTTAGAAGCCCTGATGCCCTTTCTCGGAGCCATGCCAAAGCTTCACAGGGGGATCCTGTAGTAGCAATGCCTAGGCCTCACCTCTCATCCACCAATGGGTGAACAGAATAAGTATTTGCACCCAAGGCCCGATCACAGGGTCCTAAAATGACTCAAAACAGAAGCCTCAAAGGTTGCTGCAATGAAGGCCTAAAATGGCCACTGACAAGGAGGGCCTAAAATGGTCACTGGAAAGGAAGGCCTAAAATGGCTACCAGCAAGGAAGACCTAAAATGGCCACTGACTGAAAATGCCCCAAAAGGCTGCAGACAGAAAAAAGGCCTAAAATGACTGCTGGTTTAAAATTCAAATGGCCACAGCTTCTTCCTGCCCTAAAATGGCCACTGCTGCCTTATTTGCTAGCCGAGGGTGATCAGGAGAATGGGGGGGGGGGATCAAGTTACTGCAAGGGCTGCTACGGCCTTACCATGCCGCGACACCAAACAGGCCCTCAGATCCAGGAGAGGGGAGGACACAACCCTACAGTCACTCCCCAGCCTACTGCCTACAGTCCGACACCCCCCCAAAAGTGCCCCCATCCTATGCTTAAAGCGTTTGCTGACGCTCACTGCTGCACACCACAGATCAGTCCGCCACCACCCAAACTCGCCGCCGCACAGGGAATCGCTCACACCACCAAGACACGCCGTCACTGCAGCAAGCCTCGCCGATGCACCGCTGCTGCTGGGGAAGGCTGAAAAGCCTAGGACAGCAGCAGGACAGTCCTCGTGCTCTGCTTTGACTGAGCACTCAAGAGGACTGCTGAGGCAGAGGGCAGGAGCCGAGCCTAAATACCTGGTGCCGTGTTTTGCTCTCTCTTCCCAACCTCACGAGGAGGCTATTCAGCCTCCTCCCACCAGCACAAGCTCGGCGGTAGTTTGGGCTCCCATTCTATTGTTTTCCTCTATGTGAATGGTCTCTATTTCACTTCTTATTGTGTTTGTTCATATTTTTGTCAGTGGTTTCAGTCCTCTACTTTTTACAGTTGAATTCAAACAAACAATACTAATAGTGTGTACGGATTTTTTTAAACATAGCATTTACAGATAGAATGTTTGCAATTGTTATTTTTTGTTTGTGACATTCCTTTGACACTTTTCTCCTTGCAGAGTCCCAAAATATCTCAAAGAAAAACCCCAAATACAACCAACCAATTTCATGAAATAATACAATAAAAAGTTTTTATTTACTTTATTTATAGCCTGTCTTTCTCTCTGAGACTCAAGGTGAATTACATATTATAAAACAGTGTAATCAGACAGCATAAAGTAACCAATGAACAATGTAGTAGAACTAGGATGACAGAATTAGAATACAACATACATGCCACACATAACCTAGGCTAGTCCCTGCGATATAGGTCCTGATCAAGGGTTTCAATTTGGAGTTATAAGCTATTTGAACAGTACAGGTTTAGTACACATGAAGTTCATAACTCTGAATGTGATCTTCCACTAAGAGAGCCTTAGAAAGATTTCAGTTGAATATAAGGGGAAACTTCCTATCAGCAAGAGTTGGTTGGAATAGAACCAATTACTACACAAAAAAAGTTATCTCCTAGCAGCAATATTTTCAGGGGTGAGGCACTTTGTGCTGCAGCAGGAGGAAGGAGGTAAGGTAGTGTATTCTGCTGACAGAAATACCTTCCATCAGTGAAGATTTACTGCAGGATGGGACTATGCTGTTTGTAACTGAGCACTTCCTCTCTGGACGGAGACATGTGCAGGAGTGATTTAAAACCTTTTACAGAATAGAAGTGGGAAATACTAGTATGGCTTCTTTTCCTAGTAACCATATACTTTTTGTAATTCAAAGCCACATGTGTGTTTTATGTCTCTCTGTGTATATTTAGTATATAGGATTTGGTTCTTACTCTGGAATTTTATATTTACACTTATAATGGAATGAACAGACAATTCATCCATGGCAGCGCAACCCATACTAGAGCAAGGATGCTACTTTAGATAGATTCATAGAATCATAGAGTTGGAAGGGACCTCCAGGGTCATCTAGTCCAACCCACTGCACAATGCAGGCAATTCACAAATATCTCCCCCCTCAGTGACCACTGTTCCACACCCTGAAGATGACAAAAAACCTCCAGAATTTCCAGTCAAACTGGCCTGGAGAAAAACTGCTTCCTGACCCCAAAGTGGCCATCAGCATTTTCCTGGGCATGTAAGAAAGGGCCACAAGAACCAAGCACTGATATCTATGCAGTGGATCATTGTATTACTGTGGATGAATCAAAATTGGTGCAAGTATTCAAGTTATTATGGGAATTTGGAATTTTTGGTTGTCCAGCTATGGTTCTTAATTTGCATTACAAAAAGCAGTTAATCATCTGCTATATTTAACTTATACATTGATTAAAGATTCCTTTGAATACATTTATAGGGTAAAATATATTATTATAACCAAACCACAATTAGTATAGATTGTATTTACATTTAAATAAATATGCATATTACCAAAAGTTAAGTAAGGGAAACTTTTTGAGATATTAAATAATAAACAATGGCTCTTATTTTATTAGGGAAGGACCTTTTAAAAACTTTTTGTCTTTCATTCTGTAATAGAGTACCATGGTAATATTGAGAAAGCTCCCTACAAGTATTCCCCTTATTCTGCTCTGTCCTGGATAGCCCAGGCAAGCCTGATCCCATTAGATCTCAGAAGCTAAGCAGGGCCGACCCTGGCAAGTACTTGGATGGGAAACCTCCAGAGAATACTAGGGCTGGGGAGACCAGAGGCAGGCCATCAAGCCACTTCTCTGAACGTTCTCCATGCCCCAAGTAAGAGTTGCCAAAGGTTACCATGACTTCCAGGCATGAGCGTGCATATGCGCATGCACATACAAATGCAAAAATATTTTTTTAAAAAAGTATTCCCCTTAGTCTTACCAGTTAAAGTCATCCTCACTATCAAAATGATTCTACCAATAAATCGACTGAAAATTTAGGGGGTTTTGTGGTGATGAATACTTTCATGGTTTTACTTCATTTACTGGCAGCTTAGGAGAATGTAAGGATGTCTGTGTGGCATCTGGAATTTTGGGGGATGAATTTGGTTTTCAGAAAAACAACAGTAAATGGAGTCAGATCAATGTGCATTAATTTTGTCTGGTCCATTTCCCAGCCACTGACTGTGTAACACAGGAGTTATCAAGGCCAAGGTAAATGAATTCAAGAGTGTATACAGATATCAGTTTCTCATTGGTTCTGTTTATGGGGTTCTGTACACAGCACACAACTGGGAGTGTAGAAAGTATCTGAGGAAAAGGATGGTATCTTATCCTCCAGGATCCTAAGCACAAGCATGCCAAGGAATGAATACATCTACTTAAAAAATAACTTCTGTTTTACCAAAAGACCCCTAACAGCTTATTAAAAACTTGATTTTGAAGCTTCCCTCTGCTTTACGAACAGTTTGCCATTTGGCACAGAGGATGCTACCTTTGAGAAAAGTAAGTCCTAATCCTTTGGGGCTGCAGAACAAGTCATGTGGTTCATTGGCTTTTGGTTAGATTCACTGATGTTAACAAACTGAGAGCCAGTTTGTTGTAGTGGTTAAGAGTGGCAGACTCTAATCCGGAAAACTGGGTTTGATTCCCCACTCCTCCACATGCAGCCAGCTGAGTGACCTTGGGTCAGTCACAGTTCTCTCAGAGCTGTTCTCTCAAGAGCAGACTCTCAGAACTCTCTGAGCCCAAACTACCTCACAGGGTATCTGTTGTGGGGAGAGGAAGGGAAGGAGATTGTAAGCTGCTCTGAGACTCTGAGTGAAGGGCAGGGTATAAATCCAACTCTTCTACAAAGTGAGGGGGAAAACCTAGTATTATTAATATAAGCCGGACTGTTGACAAGCAAAGCTGCACGAATTTTAAACATCCAACATGAGAGATCCGTGAACACATGTAAACCCAAATAAGACTCAAGACAGGCCTGTGTCCAGGAAGAAATGAAAGCCTAACTGTAACTAATTAAAACTGAAAATTAAATTACTTGAACTTTCTAATAGTTTCCAAAAGTTGATATAGGATTATTAAGATTACTCAAGATAAGATGTTCTCATGGTTTATTTTTAACATGGGTGAACCAAGAAAATATTAGAAATATCTCTAGAAAACCAACATTTTTGAAAGATTGCCAACCTGATTTCTCAATCAAGGAGGTCTATCAAGATAAATTTATGTAAGCTTAAGTTAAGCTCCCAAACTTAAGGATGTTTATCCAAAATGAATGGTAGTATGGAGCCTTTTTAGATTCACACATCAGTAGTTATGAGACTATCTTGTTTTGGTTGATTTTATAGTAAATTGCTTTTCCTGTGCATCAGATATTTCTAGGCTTGCTAAAGCAACTGAAATAGCTGAAAATAAAAAATGGCATTCAACCATATTCTGACTACTGAAAAAGTCTTTCAGGTCATGATCATTGTAAAAAAAAATTGGTTTAATATGAAAGCAAAAAAGTCTACAATTGTATGTTTCCTGGGATTCGGGCAATAAAATGTTTGAGTAGTAGTAAAAAAATAACAGGTTGCATATTTGGACTATTATGACCTAAAACCATGATAGTGCTTTTTGATATAGCAGGATAATGTTTTCAAGATACAAAATTGTCCAGAATACCAACTTTTCCAACTATAATTTTTAAAGGTGTGTGAAATGTTACTTAAACATTCATACTGAAATTTACCTAGAAGATTTACAGTACAACAGAAAAAGAATTCATAAGAACTCACTATTCCCCATTGTTCTCTTAGCCTATTAACCCTTCATGGTTAATATCATTTCTGCATTGTACTTGTGGTCATCAGAGCAGGCCCTCAAGGCCCGGGAGGGGAGCACAGTGGAAAGCCACTCTGAGACTCCGAGTGAAGGGCAGGGTATAAATCCAATCTCCTCCTCCTCCTCTTCTTCTTCTTCGGCATCCCTATGTACAACACATTTCAGTAGTCTAATCTAGATGTAACCAGGGCACACACCACAGTGGTACTAATCCAGCAGTAGGCTTGGGTCCAAGAACACCCCCAAACTATGGACCAGTCCTTAAAGAGGAATGCAACTCCATCTACAGCTTCCCTGAGATCACTTGGAAGTGTGAGAAAGAGCTAAGTGCCATCCACTTACTGGTGACAGCCCAGCCAAAATCTCTGGATGATCTCACCCAGCAGTTTCATGTATATGTTAAATAGCATCAGGGGTCATTTGGGGGGGGACGCGGGAGGACGCCATCCCCCCAGGTGAGGTGCGGGAGGGCGGGGCCTGGAGCTCCCTGCTGGTGCCCGCTGGAGGTCGCCGCCGGCTGTGGGGAGGACACACTTCCGGTGATGTAAGGGGTGTGGCATATGCTAATGAGTTATGCTAATGAGTCCCCCTAGCTCTTTTTCTACGAAATGACCCCTGAATAGCATAGGAAACAAGATGGAAGTATAAGACTCCTTAGGCCAAAGGCCAAGAGGCTGAGCAGAGGTCCCACAGCACCTTCTTTGGAACTTACCCACCAGGTAGAACTGGAACCACCGCAGAATGGTGCCTCCCAGTCCCAGCCCAGATAGACAGTCCAGAAGGCTACCATAATCAATGATACTGAAAGCCACTGAGGAATCAAGGAGAATCAACAGTGTCACACTCCCTCTGCCCATCTTCTGGTACAAATCATCCACCAGAGCTACCAGTGCTGTTTCAGTCCCATAAACAGGGCTAAATCCAAATGGAAAGGAATCTAAACAATTTGTCTCATCCAGGATAACTTGAAGTTGTTCATCCACCACCTGTTCAATTACCTTGCTCAAGAGTGGTACATTTGAGACTTGTTGGTAATTATCAAGACCTCCTCCATTGAGCATAGACTTCTTTAGAAATAGACGCACTATGCCTGTTTCAAGACACACCATGCCCTCTCTTAAGAGAACATTAATTACCTCTCAAACCCAATCAGCCAGCAGGTTGCATGAAGCAGGTTTCTGGTTTTCTTGTTCTTCATCTTTCCTCCAAACATGTGCAGGAACTGCTTGAAAAGCTTCCAAATTAAAATTCATCTGCTACACTGGTTCTATGTCACCATGTCCTAACAACGGTATAAGCATACATTTACATAATACATAAATTGAGGTTTTCCCCCCCTAAATTTCCCCTGTATCTGCTGGCAATGATGGACAGAAAAACTAAAAAACAAAAAACCCTGCCAAAATCCAAAAAAACCCACAATAGGTTGCCTCTTCAGCATCTAGTAGACACATCAAAGCAACCTCCACAGGTGGTCTTAGTCAATAGTCATTCATGCTTGGGGTGGGGGCAACTGGCCATGGTCTTGCCAACAACAAACAGCAGGCTCCTGCCATTGCTCACACCCATCCCATCCAGGACCTGTGTAGTTGCTTCCAGCTGTGGCAGCTCCTGGCTGCTTTGCACCAGAGGGGGGCACCAGTGATTCTTGGTGCTGGGGGGGCAATAGTGGGAGGGCTCCTAGTGTTGTGGACCTCCTGATGGATGGCACCTGGTATTTTTGACCACTGTGTGACAGAGTGTTGGACTGGATGGGCCATTGGCCTGATCCAGCATTGGCTTCTCTTATGTTCTTATGTTCATACGACCCAATCCTAGATTTTTGCCCATGGCCCCCAAATCACTAAGACTAGCTTTGACAACTTCTCTAACTCTCTAGCACATTTCAGTTAATTTTATTTGGGGCCCATCTGAAAATTTTCTCAGAAATCCCCAGGCCAGTTTAAGAACAAGCAGCACAGACAGAAATAAATTGCTGTTCAGGGGAAGTAAAGAAAGAAAATTCAGTAAGAAAGGACCTACTCCTTTCTTGTTCATGAGTAATACAAAAGCTTTTCAGAAATCCTATTTTTGCTGCCCTTTCCCCAGTGGTTAATGATCTAGTGCAGAGAAACAAACAAATGTGTCAAAGTTGCAAGTCTACTGGAAGTGTATTTTTCTACTTCTTAGATTTTATTATCTGTGTCCAAGATTTAATTATTTTTGGTAAGGCTAAGTGACTTAGACTTCTAACTTTGGTCTTGTATTCATTCATTGGTCCTGAGTGTATTGAGAATACTGGGGGAAATTTCATTTAATACTTGGCCATTGTGCTTTGTCTTTTGGAGACCAAGCTTTTAGCGAGAGACCATAATTCAGCATCCATGACTATTCAGTTCTTACTGAAAGTGCCCACAAGGGACAGATTGCAAGTGGAAACTTAGAGGTGAAGGACTCACTATCCAATTACCAAAGCTCTGACTCATCTAGCACTTGAAAAATATTTTCATTATGAATCTAAAGTTTTTCTTTTGCCAAACATTTTCTTCAGGTCCTAGTGTACATATTATTCACAAAATGGAAAATAATAAGGTTTTCCCTTTATGAATTAAATCTGACCCAGAGTTCTAATAATGTATCAGATTCACAGCCTGGCTTCACTCTGATTAAATATAATTTAACACACACACACACTCAATTGTGAGTGTAATATACTAGCATACAAATACACTAATTCCTGTTTAAAAAATGCAGGCTTCTATTTTTTTTTTCTTTTGCTGTTATCCACTGAAACAAATAAGATTTTTAAAAAATGTTCATCATTTGTGCTTCTGCCTTTGGTTGTTGTTACATCCTACTCCCAAAGAAAAAGAGAGGCGGGTCAAAGAAGAAAAAATATTTTTCCTTTTAAAAAAAAAAAAAAAACTTTCCATGCTCTCTCTTCCAGTTCATATAAGAAGACCAAACCATGGAGGCAAAGTTCTGTAGGAATGTCATTTGCTACACCACAAACCACAGACGTATACTGGAATGTGCCTTCTAGTGGGATTGCATTCTATCCCCACTGTATTGCTTTCAGTGGAATGTATGCTTGAATGTGTATCAAATACATATCCTAGTGCAGATGGTGATGTGCATTTCAATAAAAATAATGCAGGGCACATAGACCAATGCTGTACTCAGAAGTGCATTTGGAGGTGTATCTGATACTTGCACATTGTTTCCATCTGCATGCAGCTGTATGTTCTAACTTAAATTTGCTATGGGATAATTGGGCCTGGAGAAAAGGCATCTCAGGAAGTGCATTCGTCAGCGTCAGTTCTTTCCAGTGATTACTTCAAACTATGAGCAGTCTTTCCCTGGTAAGTTAACTCAAGTGAAGGGATCAGATTCATTTTGGAGGAGATATACCTGAAGGCATTTTTTTCTTCTGAGCCCAATCCTCCATCCTAACACAGCTATTTAAATAGAGAGGAGCAATTCTATTCACAAGTAAGTTCCATGTTATTCAATGGGGCTTACTCCTAGGAAAGTGTTCCTAGGATGGCAGCCTATCCATCACACATAGCCATATATATCACTAGGACTAAGGCCCATTGTGGAAATAAATACAACGAGCTCTAGAAAGAGCCTCTGTGCAGGTGCCCTGGCCTTGGGCACTCAGCGTCAATTTGCTGTGGTGACCTCAGCAGGGTATAATGACACAGAGTCCACCATTTTCTCCAGGAGAACTGATCTCTGCCATCTGAAGAGCAGTTGTAATTCTGAGTGATCTCCAGCCCTCCCCTGGAGATTGGCAACAATGGTTACCCATGAGGAAATAGCTGGTTTGAAGGGTGGAGTCTATGGCATTATACCTGAGGTGCCACCCCTCCACAAACCCAACCCTCTCCAGGCTCCATCCCTCAAATCTCCAAGAATTTCCAAACCTGGAGTTGGCAACCCTCCCCAGCCAACCATCAACCGACTGTTATCTACCCCGATCTATACCATCTTGAGAGCAGTTTTAAATCTGAGTGATCTCCAGTCCTCACCTGGAGATTGGCAACAATGTTTCCCATGAGAAAAAGTACAGTCTTTCTCCACAGTGGAGACCAAAGTAGCTTACATCATTCTCCTCTCCCCCTTTTGATCTGAACAACAACCCTGTGAGGTAGGTTAGGCTGAAAGTCTGTGACTGGTCCGAAATCACCCACTCAACAAGAACCTGGGTCTGGCAGACCCTGCTCTGAAGTACTAACTGCTACACCTAAGGTAGCCAACCTCCAGGTGGAGCCTGAAGATTGCTAGGTATCACAACTGAACTCCAGACAACAGATCTCTCCCCCCCCCGGAGAAAATAACTGCTTTGAGGGTGGGCTCTATGGCATTCTATTCAGCTGAGGCCTCTCCCCTCTTCAAATTCTGGCTTCCTTAGACACAGAATATCCAGGAATTTCCCAACCTGGAGGTGGCAACCTTAGTCAGGACTGGCCCCAATGAGTTCCTCACAAAGGCCTGGAAAGGGTTTCCTTCTTTTGTCTTTTTACTGACAGAACCAAGCTTGGTTGCCTAGCAACAGTCACTGAGGGAAACGTTAGTTTCACAGGAGCCAAGCAGGAGAGACTGCTGTTTTGGCAGTTATTCTGACAGGGAACAGTGGCAGTGGGTGGGGAAGAGGAATGGACCCAGCCCCCAGCCAATGGCACGCAAGTACTCCTGAGTGGTGGTTGATGGGTCAATGGCTGATGGAGTGCATAGCACAGCCAATGGGAGAGATGGAAATGGCCAACAAGTAAAACAATTACATATTACTGATTCATTTCACCTACATTTTATACACAAAACAAAACAGTCAGACACATTAGGAGAAGAAAATCTCCCATTGAGTTTCTTGGTTAAGTGGGAATTTTTTTTGGTCAAATCAAATTCCACTTGTCAAAGTCCAGTACAACTACAACATAGTGCATCATATAAAGGATCCTTGGTTATATACACTTTTTTAATTTATTTATTTGTTTGATCTATATCCTGCTTTGTTAAATGAATCTGGGTGAGTGTCAGTCTAGATGAATGAGGCTTTACTTACCCCTACTCTCTCTTGCCTTTCTTTCATGGAAAAGCTGATTTTACAAGGAGACAGTGGTGGCAGAAGGGTCAGTCAGTCAGAGCAATTCAAGAAGCCATCAGCTGAGTTGTCATGTCTTTGCTCCCCTCATCCGTACCTATATTCTCTCTTCACTGCAGAGCAGCTGTGCGAGGAGAGCAGATTTAGGCTGACAAAATAGCATGGGATGAAATGCACTCTAGCCTCATCAAATTGCCAGGCCCCATGTAAGGATGTAGAAGTATCTCGTGTTTGACTAGAACTTCAATGGTTAAACAAAGGAACAAAATTGTTTTTTTTAAGGTGAAGTACAAAACTGAAGCTGCTGAACATGTTTAAATTACATGAAAATGGGTAGCCATGTTAATCTGTTTGTAGCAGTAGAAAAGAGTAAAGGGTCCAGTAGCACCTTAAAGACTAACAAAATCTGTGGTAGGTATCTGAAGAAATGAGCAGTGACTCACGAAAACTCATACCCTACCACAAATTGTGTTTGAATTACAGACAGAATTTCACTGAATACTGACATGTTTTGATATCTTCAGAGATTAAATAGCTGTTGTGGAGAATGGAATTTCTTTTCTCCCCAAAATTTACTTTTTTAGATATAGGGATCCATTCCTCTTATTCTCTTTTTCTTCTTTCAAAGGACAGATTTCTCTTTGATTTCTCTTTTCTATTTATTCGTAGTTTTCAGTTACTCTTCTATGCACCTTTTTGCAACTTCATCCCTTGCAGAGTTTTTTTTTAATGTTGCGCAACACAGGGAATGGTGTTCTAGCACTAGCAGAATTTAAGAAAGTTTGGGAAGACAGTGTCTGCCTCTGAGCATCTGCAGAATAAAAATTCTGAAATTTTGTACAAACTCCCTTCCTGCCCCTCCTCTCTTCAAATTTCACTTCTGATCAAAAGAGAACTGATTTGAAAAAGACTTCTAGTTATGTTGCCGAAGGCTTTCATGGCTGGAGTTCCTTAGTTGTAGATTTTCCAGGCTGTATGGCCTTACAGCCCAGAAAATCGACAACAGACTTCTAGTTTCTAAAATGAGGAATGGAAACAGATTGTTGGATTTCAGGGAGAAATTGGGTAAAGAGGAACTAGAAGTATCTATCAATGCTACTATTTAATGCTTGAATGAGGCAGTGATGCGTCTGCTCTTGAAAAAACCATCCCTGAACCCAACAGTCCTTGCCAACTATGGCCCAGTGTCTAACCTTCCATTCCTGTGTAAGGTAGTTGAGAGAGCAGTGGCTGAACAGCTCCAGGTTTTCTTGGATGACACCTCTATCCTAGACCCATTCCAGTCCAGTTTCCACCCTGGCCATGGGATGGAGACCACACTGTTCATCCTTGCAGATGACCTCTGGAGACACCACTGCTGTTGCTTCTCTCTTTTTTGGCATTTTTTCATATGTGCGTGTGTGTGTGCACGCGGATGTGTACGCATGTGTGCACCTGGAAGTCATGGTGACCTCTGGTGACTAAACATGAAAAAGTAAAGTGGTGAGAAAAGGTGCTAATAAAGATAATATAATTATAGTATCTGTGTGTAATTAAGATGAAAGATACAAGTGCAAGAATTACAAAAATATAGTTACATTAGTCTGTGCCAATAAATTCTAATAATATTAGAATACATTACATGAAAATGAAGTCCAAGTAAACAATGAAGATTCCAGATATATCTTTCATTTTGACAATCTTCTTCACAGGTGGACTATGGTTGTCTTCAGTAATAGACTACAATGATTATAAATAATTATTAAAAATACCATAAGCTATATATTTAGAAATTTTAAAGTATCAATGTAAATATATACAATAGTTTAAAAACACCTACTTTATATTGATGTTTTCAGTTCTCAAAAGGTAATTTCAAGTATCATCAGAATTCTATTCAAAGTGAAAACACAACTTAAGAATACAAATAATAACGTAATAGTCAACAATATGAAGCAATTGATATATCAACTCACCAAGTCTCAGGAAGAACAATATTCAAGGAAAGCAAATATACAGATTTGCAGTGGAGTACATACTCCTTCAAGTTAAGAAATATATTCCTAAATCATTGATATCCCATACAGATATTTAATGTATAATTATTGTAGTCTATTACTACAGACAAATATAGTCCACCTGTAAAGAAGATTGTCGAAATGATATATCCAGAATCTTCGTTGTTTACTTGGACTTCATTTTCATGTAATGTGCTTGGACTTCATTTCCTATATTCTAACGTTATTAGAATATACAAGGGGCGGACCCGCGATACTCGCAGGAGGGGGGGAGGGAGCTCCACACCGAGGAGGAAGAGGAGGAAGCAGCAGGAGGAGGTAAGTTCCCCCCATCCCGCCGGTTCCCCCCGTCT